>NC_053498.1:152576909-152641909 GCF_905171775.1 Rana temporaria
TAGTAGCGGTGTAGTAGCGGTCCAGTAGCGGTGTAGTAGCGGTGTAGTAGCGGTGTAGTAGTGGTCCAGTAGTGGTGTAGTAGCGGTGTAGTAGTGGTCCAGTAGCGGTGTAGTAGTGGTGTAGTAGCGTTGTAGTAGCTGTGTAGTAGCGGTGTAGTAGCGGTGTAGTAGCTGTGTAGTAGCGGTGTAGTAGCGGTCCAGTAGCGGTGTAGTAGTGGTGTAGTAGTGGTCCAGTAGCGGTGTAGTAGCGGTGTAGTAGTGGTGTAGTAGCGGTGTAGTAGCGGTGTAGTAGTGGTGTAGTAGCTGTGTAGTAGTGGTGTAGTAGCGGTCCAGTAGTGGTGTAGTAGCGGTCCAGTAGTGGTGTAGTAGAGGTGTAGTAGCGTGTAGTAGCGGTGTAGTAGTGATCCAGTAGTGGTGTAGTAGTGGTGTAGTAGCTGTGTAGTAGCGGTGTAGTAGCGGTGTAGTAGCGGTGTAGTAGCGGTGTAGTAGCTGTGTAGTAGCGGTGTAGTAGCGGGTCCAGTAGCGGTGTAGTAGTGGTGTAGTAGTGGTCCAGTAGCGGTGTAGTAGCGGTGTAGTAGTGGTCCAGTAGTGGTGTAGTAGCTGTGTAGTAGTGGTGTAGTAGCGGTCCAGTAGCGGTGTAGTAGCGGTGTAGTAGCGGTGTAGTAGCAGTGTAGTAGTGGTGTAGTAGCGGTGTAGTAGTGGTCCAGTAGTGGTGTAGTAGTGGTGTAGTAGTGGTGTAGTAGCGGTGTAGTAGTGGTGTAGTAGCGTTGTAGTAGCTGTGTAGTAGCGCTGTAGTAGCGGTGTAGTAGCTGTGTAGTAGCGGTGTAGTAGCGGTCCAGTAGCGGTGTAGTAGTGGTGTAGTAGTGGTCCAGTAGCGGTGTAGTAGCGGTGTAGTAGTGGTGTAGTAGCGGTGTAGTAGCGGTGTAGTAGTGGTGTAGTAGCGGTGTAGTAGTGGTGTAGTAGCGGTCCAGTAGTGGTGTAGTAGCGGTCCAGTAGTGGTGTAGTAGTGGTGTAGTAGAGGTGTAGTAGCGGTGTAGTAGCGGTGTAGTAGCGGTGTAGTAGCGGTGTAGTAGCGGTGTGTAGTAGTGGTGTAGTAGCTGTGTAGTAGTGGTGTAGTAGCGGTCCAGTAGTGGTGTAGTAGCGGTCCAGTAGTGGTGTAGTAGAGGTGTAGTAGCGGTGTAGAAGTGGTGTAGTAGCGGTGTAGTAGCGGTCCAGTAGCGGTGTAGTAGCGGTGTAGTAGCAGTGTAGTAGCGGTGTAGTATCGGTCCAGTAGCGGTGTAGTAGCAGTGTAGTAGTGGTGTAGTAGCGGTGTAGTAGCGGTGTAGAAGTGGTGTAGTAGCGGTGTAGTAGCTGTGTAGAAGTGGTGTAGTAGCGGTGTAGTAGCGGTCCAGTAGTGGTGTAGTAGCGTTGTAGTAGCTGTGTAGTAGCGGTGTAGTAGCGGTGTAGTAGCTGTGTAGTAGCGGTGTAGTAGCGGTCCAGTAGCGGTGTAGTAGCGGTGTAGTAGTGGTCCAGTAGCGGTGTAGTAGCGGTCCAGTAGCGGTGTAGTAGCGGTGTAGTAGCGGTGTAGTAGCGGTGTAGTAGTGGTGTAGTAGCGGTCCAGTAGCGGTGTAGTAGCGGTCCAGTAGTGGTGTAGTAGCAGTGTAGTAGAGGTGTAGTAGCGGTGTAGTAGCGGTGTAGTAGCGGTCCAGTAGCGGTGTAGTAGCGGTGTAGTAGCAGTGTAGTAGCGGTGTAGTAGCAGTGTAGTAGCAGTGTAGTATCGGTCCAGTAGCGGTGTAGTAGCAGTGTAGTAGTGGTGTAGTAGCGGTGTAGTAGCGGTGTAGAAGTGGTGTAGTAGTGGTGTAGTAGCTGTGTAGTAGCGGTGTAGTAGCTGTGTAGTAGTGGTGTAGTAGCTGTGTAGTAGCGGTGTAGTAGCGGTGTAGAAGTGGTGTAGTAGCGGTGTAGTAGCGGTCCAGTAGTGGTGTAGTAGCAGTGTAGTAGTGGTGTAGTAGCGGTGTAGTAGCGGTCCAGTAGCAGTGTAGTAGTGGTGTAGTAGCGGTCCAGTAGCGGTGTAGTAGCGGTGTAGTAGCAGTGTAGTAGCGGTGTAGTAGCGGTCCAGTAGCGGTGTAATAGCGGTCCAGTAGTGGTGTAGTAGCAGTGTAGTAGTGGTGTAGTAGCGTTGTAGTAGCGGTGTAGTAGCGGTCCAGTAGCGGTGTAGTAGCGGTGTAGTAGCGGTCCAGTATCGGTGTAGTAGCGGTGTAGTAGCGGTGTAGTAGTGGTGTAGTAGCGGTGTAGAAGTGGTGTAGTAGCGGTGTAGAAGCGGTGTAGTAGCGGTGTAGTAGTGGTGTAGTAGCGGTGTAGTAGCGGTGTAGTAGCGGTGTAGAAGTGGTGTAGTAGCGGTGTAGTAGCGGTGTAGTAGCGGTCCAGTAGCGGTGTAGTAGCGGTGTAGTAGCGGTGTAGTAGTGATGTAGTAGCGGTGTAGTAGCGGTGTAGAAGTGGTGTAGTAGCGGTGTAGAAGCGGTGTAGTAGTGGTGTAGTAGCGGTGTAGTAGTTGTGTAGTAGCTGTGTAGTAGTGGTGTAGTAGTGGTGTAGTAGCTGTGTAGTAGTGGTGTAGTAGTGGTGTAGTAGTGGTGTAGTAGCGGTGTAGAAGTGGTGTAGTAGCGGTGTAGAAGCGGTGTAGTAGCGGTGTAGTAGCGGTCCAGTAGTGGTGTAGTAGCGGTGTAGTAGCGGTGTAGTAGTGGTCCAGTAGCGGTGTAGTAGCGGTGTAGTAGCGGTGTAGTATCGGTGTAGAAGCGGTGTAGTAGCGGTGTAGTAGCGGTGTAGTAGCGGTGTAGAAGCGGTGTAGTAGCGGTGTAGTAGCGGTGTAGTAGCGGTGTAGTAGTGGTGTAGTAGCTGTGTAGTAGTGGTGTAGTAGTGGTGTAGTAGTGGTGTAGTAGCGGTGTAGTAGCGGTGTAGTAGCGGTGTAGTAGCTGTGTAGTAGTGGTGTAGTAGTGGTGTAGTAGCTGTGTAGTAGTGGTGTAGTAGCGGTGTAGTAGCGATGTAGTAGCGGTGTAGTAGCGGTGTAGTAGCGGTGTAGAAGCGGTGTAGTAGTGGTGTAGTAGCGGTGTAGTAGCGGTGTAGTAGCGGTGTAGTAGCTGTGTAGTAGTGGTGTAGTAGTGGTGTAGTAGCTGTGTAGTAGTGGTGTAGTAGTGGTGTAGTAGTGGTGTAGTAGCGGTGTAGAAGTGGTGTAGTAGCGGTGTAAAAGCGGTGTAGTAGTGGTGTAGTAGCGGTGTAGTAGCGGTGTAGTAGCGGTGTAGTAGCTGTGTAGTAGTGGTGTAGTAGTGGTGTAGTAGTGGTGTAGAAGCGGTGTAGTAGTGGTGTAGAAGCGGTGTAGTAGCGGTGTAGTAGCGGTGTAGTAGCGGTCCAGTAGTGGTGTAGTAGCGGTGTAGTAGCGGTGTAGTAGTGGTCCAGTAGCGGTGTAGTAGCGGTGTAGTAGTGGTGTAGTAGCGGTGTAGAAGCGGTGTAGTAGTGGTGTAGAAGCGGTGTAGTAGCGGTGTAGTAGCGGTCCAGTAGTGGTGTAGTAGCGGTGTAGTAGCGGTGTAGTAGTGGTCCAGTAGCGGTGTAGTAGCGGTGTAGTAGCGGTGTAGTAGCGGTGTAGTAGGGCATCGGTCGGGACAATGTAACTCCCTGGAATTCGGCTTTTGAAGGAATGAAATGTGGGAGGAGCCTAGTTGTAGGAAGACTTCGTTGCGCACTGATTGGAGTTCGGTGGCGTCGCTCGTTTCCTCGGAGGGAAGAATTTCTTCTTTATTTGTTATAAGAGGAAGCAGAGGTCACAGGGTCATGACCTTTGGCCCCCAACCCCGGGGGTCCCTTCCGGCCCCCAACATCTCACTATTTCATCTTCACTGTTTGTCGTTGTTAATGAAAGCAGAGGGGGGAGGGGGGGATAAATCACCACCAAGAATTGTATCCGCCGATTCCTCCCGGAGATCCCCCATCAGAGTGCTCCCTTACATCAACTACCCTATCAGCAGAGCGGCGGACAGAGAGGCTCGGTGCGGACCTCAGAGGTTTATATGAATTAGGATTGCTAAACAGAACCTGTACCCCCTTATATCAGAGTGCCCCCTTACATCAATCATGCCCATCAAGCTGCCTAATGGATGACCCGGGGGGTATGGGGGTAGAATCTGCCCCCTAGATCTGGGCGTGGTTCCATGGACCCCCATGTGACTGTAATGCCCCCCATGAAGGTATTATCGGTGTACGGCCCCCGTCACACAATGATCCCCTCTGTGGGGCCCTATGAAGATACGGAATGACGTCTGCTGTTGCGGCGGCCCTCCGCTGTCCTCGCCGTGGCTCCAATAGCGCTGACATAGGCAGGAGTGCTGTAATAGATCCCCTTGTAGAGAATCGCCCACATCCTTCGCCTCTCCATTCAGCAAATCAAACAGCAACGATCGAGGGGCCCCGTGAGCTGAGCGCCGTCTGGGGCCCGAGCCGCCGAGCGCAGATCGGACAGGAAATGAATGGAATATCTGGGAAGGGAACGTGGGCTGACAGCGCAGGATAAACACCGGACTGGGTGGAGGCGTCAGAGAAGCCCGTCTCAGGTGAACACGCCCGACGTCAGGACGGGAAATACCGCCTAGGAACTGGAGAGCGGGCGAGCGGGCGGGCGGGCGAGCGGGTGGGCGGGCGAGCGGGCGGGGAAAAACACTTCTCACCAGACTGGGTGGAGGCGTCGGAGAAGCCCGTCTCAGGTGAACACGCCCGACGACGTCAGGACAAGAAATACCGCCTAGGAACTGGAGAGCGGGCGGGCGGGCGAGCGGGCGGGCGAGCGTGCGGGCGGGCGCGCTCGAGCGGGCGGGGCAAAACACTTCTCACCGGACTGGGCGGAGGCGTCAGAGAAGCCCGTCTCAGGTGAACACACCCGACGTCAGGACAGGAAATACCGCCTAGGAACTGGAGAGCGAGCGAGCGGGCGAGCAGGCGAGGGGGCGAGCGGGCGAGCGAGCGGGCGAGCAGGCGGGCGAGCGAGCGGGCGAGGAAAAACACTTCTCACCGGACTGGGTGGAGGCGTCAGAGAAGCCCGTCTCAGGTGAACGCGCCCGACGTCAGGACGGGAAATACCGCCTAGGAACTGGAGAGCGGGCGAGCGGGCGGGCGGGCGAGCGGGTGGGCGGGCGAGCGGGCGGGGAAAAACACTTCTCACCAGACTGGGTGGAGGCGTCAGAGAAGCCCGTCTCAGGTGAACACGCCCGACGACGTCAGGACGGGAAATACCGCCTAGGAACTGGAGAGCGGGCGAGCGGGCGAGCGAGCGGGCGAGCAGGCGGGCGAGCGAGCGGGCGAGGAAAAACACTTCTCACCGGACTGGGTGGAGGCGTCATAGAAGCCCGTCTCAGGTGAACACGCCCGACGTCAGGACAGGAAATACCGCCTAGGAACTGGAGAGCGGGCGGGCGGGCGGGCGAGCAGGTGGGCGGGCGCGGAAAAACACTTCTCACCGGACTGGGTGGAGGCGTCATAGAAGCCCGTCTCAGGTGAACACGCCCGACGTCAGGACGGGAAATACCGCCTAGGAACTGGAGAGCGGGCGAGCGAGCGAGCGGGCGGGCCAGGGGGCGGGCGAGGAAAAACACTTCTCACCAGACTGAGCAGAAACCTCTGTGTGCAGGAAAAGCTGAACACAGAGCGGCTGCAATACCCCGACTTTCCTCTAGGCTCCCTCCAGGGCCGGTCATGTGACCAAAGCCTAGGCGTTCAGTCATGTGACCTCTACCAAGGAGCAGAGGCCATGTTCTGTTTCAGATGCCGCTTTATGCATTGACATCCCTGCCATAGGCGGCGTGCACAGGAGGTGTGCCGGGGGTAGGTTTGCCACCTGTCCAGGATTCGGGTTTGGGATCTTGTGTCCGGGTTTCAGTCTGCCTGAAACCCGGACACATTATTTAGACTGGGCTGTGGCTCCCCAAGTAACTGAGGTAGTCACACAAAAATCTGTTGCCATTCGGGAGATGCGGGCCGCTGTCTGGGGGCAGGTTTGGCATCACTGAGGGGGAGCCACAATGTCAGCAAGAGCAGTTTGTCGCAGCGCACTGTTTGCCGCAGCGTGCTGCAATACCACTCTCCTTGAGGCACCCAAAGGTGCCCCAGGTCGTACTCTGTCTGTGGATCTGGCCCCGTGTTTTCCCGAAAATAAGACCTACCCCGAAAATAAGCCCTATTGTGATTTTTTTTGGGGGTTATGGAGAAAATATGGGAGCCGCCATTGGTGGCCTTCTGACAATGCTAATTGCCTGGCTGTCATACAATAACTATGCAGACTTTTATTCCGTAGATTTATTCTGCGACAGTCACTCTTTTGTACGGAGGCAAGAAAATAACAGCCAGGCATCTAAAATATCTTATGACAGATTGATTATACACACACACACATACACACGCATACATACAGATCCACAAAGATCTGCCCCGGCGCAGTGTATCTGAGATACGCTACGCCGCCGTAACTTACTTTTTCTGGTTTGTATCCTGGAAGAATTTGCGCTGTAAGTTATGGCGGCGTAGTGTATCTCTCGCGGCGTTACAGCGCCTAACTCAAATCGGCGAGTAGGGGGGCATGTTTCATTTAAATAAAGCGCGTCCCCGCGCCGAACGAACTGCGAATGCGCCGTCCCTAAATTTCGCACCGTGCATTTCGCTAAATGACGTCATTGTTTTGACGTGGACGTAAATTACGTCCAGCCCGATTCACGGACGACTTACGCAAACGAAAACAAAAAATTGAAATTCGACGCGGGAACGACGGCCATACTTAACATTGAGTACGCCACCAAACAGCAGCTGTAACTATACGCCGAAAAAAGCCGACTAGAGACGACGTAAAAGAATGCGACGGCCGCTCGTACGTTCGTGGATCGTCGGAAATAGCTAACTTGCATACTCGACGCGGAAAACGAGGGGAACGCCACCCAGCGGACGCCGAAGAATTGCATCTTAGATCCGAAAGGCGTACGTAACCAAGATGCCGTCGGATCTTGGTTTGAGGATTCAAACTAAAGATACGACGCGGGAAATTTGAAAGTACGCCGGCGTATCAGTAGATATCAGTAGACACGCCGGCGTACTCGCTTTGTGGATCTGCCCCGCACAATATAAATATACACAAACACATTCAGCGGGTGTGGTGGTCCGCACATCCCATGTTCCACACGCCATATATAAAAAAAGTCCAAGCAAGATTGCTGCACTTTTACATTAAACAAGTTAAGAAGTTACAAAAACACAACAAAGAAACAAATAAAAAGCATTTTTTGTTTCTTTTTTTTGTTTACTAACTTTTTAAATTGAGGTTAAATTGTACAACAAGAGGTTTTGATTACAGTAATAGTAACATATAAAGTTTATATGTTACTATTACTGTAATTGAAACCTCTTGTTGTACAATTTAACCTCAATTTAAAAAGTTAGTAAACAAAACAAAAAAAAAAAGAAACAAAAATGCTTTTGATTTGTTTTTGTTTTTTTGTAACTTCTTAACTTGTTTAATGTAAAAGTGCAGCTGCGTGTGTATGTGTGTGTGTGTGTGTTTATATACAGTGCCTTGGGAAAGTATTCGGCCCCCTTGAACTTTGCGACCTTTTGCCACATTTCAGGCTTCAAAACATAAAGATATAAAACAATTTTTTTTGAAGAATCAACAACAAGTGGGACACAATCATAAAGTGGAAGGAAATTTATTGGATATTTCAAAAAAAAATTTGGAGTGCAAAATGATTCAGCCCCCTTAAAGCGGAGGTTCACCCTAATAACATGTATATCTGACCAACTCCCCTATATTCGTAACAAGTACTGTCCGCAATTTGGTTTTTTTTTTTATGCTTTACGTACGTTGTAATCCATTCTACTTCTAGTAGGCGTTTCTATGCCTAGGGGGATTGTCATCTGGGAGGTCACCCAGATGATTGACGTCTGTTCGCCCCGGCAGATAAGCCCCCGCCCCCCGTATTGCGTAGGGCCGCACGAGTTACGGGGCTTCCGAAAAAAGTCGATCATGCAGAGATGTGAGTCGGATCTATACGGCGACTGCGCCCTGCATGTTCGGCTTTAGGGGAGTTGGTCAGATATACATGCTATTAGGGTGAACCTCCGCTTTAAGTTAATACTTTGTAGCGCCACCTTTTGCTGCGATTACAGCTGTAAGTCGCTTGGGGTGTCTCTATCAGTTTTTTATTTGTTAAAAAAAGTTTTAAAATATCCAATAAATTTCGTTCCACTTCATGATTGTGTCCCACTTGTTGTTGATTCTTCAAAAAAAAAAAATTACAGTTTTATATCTTTATGTTTTGAAGCCTGAAATGTGGCAAAAGGTCGCAAAGTTCAAGGGGGCCGAAGAATTTCCCAAGGCGATAGATAGATAGATAGATAGATAGATAGATAGATAGATAGATAGATAGATAGATAGATAGATAGATAGATAGATAGATAGATAGATAGATAGATAGATAGATAGATAGATAGATAGATAGATAGATAGATAGATAGATAGATAGATAGATAGATATGTTGTTTTTATTCATTTACATTTTTATTTTTTTTGCATTTTTTATTTTTTTCAATGTTTTATAAGAAATCAGACGTCATACACGGTGTCATAAATAAGTATATTATAGTTTTATTAATTTTAAAAGACATGATAACACACAGTATTATCCAAAAATAACAACAAAATGAACAGAATCATTCTTTGTCAAATACTGTACATATGCCGGAATATCAGTGCATTTTACGCTATTTACCTTCATTTAGTCTGTATTAAAAAAAAAAAAAAAAAGTAACTTAAATAGTTAAATCATATATCATATATATATATATATATCAGTTTCAAAACTGTAAACAGCATTGTGTATCACTGGATTATGAAGAGACAGAACACAGCGGAGTCTCTGTGTTATCAGCAGCACCTAATCCTCTCCCGTCATAACCTACTACAGCAGGGAGGCCATATTGTATTCTGGAGGGGGGCGGGGCACATGCTCTCCGGTAAGGGGGGGCGGCGGCTACAGAGCATGCCCATCCCCTGGAAGACTGAGATGGCAAAACTGCTCAAAACATCTCAAGGTCTTCCCAACCAGTCTAAATAAAAAAAGAAAGCAGCCTACGAGAAGGAAAGAGAACAAGTTTTCTACGTCCAATCAGCTCAGCATACACAAATACAAAGGGGCGGGCCAACCGATGAGCAGTCGTTTGTCAGATCGGTGCTTCTAATTTTCTAATTTGTGCCAAAATGGGCACCAACCACCAAAAGTCACACCCATGAGAATGATTCCTAATCATACAGGAGCAGCAACCCCCCCCCCCCCCCGCAAGGGCCCATTTACTCCTCGGTGTAAGCGTTGGGGTCTATTATTGCAGCTGGTGCACCAAAAATCAAACCAACGTCAATCTTCCCTTCCTCCATTCTGATTGGTCCGGCCTCATTCTCATGACTTGTTTCAGTGGCTGCATAGTGGACAGATCTTCTTAATATATATATATAATGTTTGCCCATTTTCTCTACACCCCCAAAACAAGTATTGGCAATGCCCCCCCCCCCCCCCCTCATATCATCAACACACGTCATTCCTCGCATCAAACATTCAATATATGAAAATTCTGACATCCCCATCAAACCATACTTGAGACCCTGAACTTCTCATATCAATGGGGGGGGGGGGGGGGAACAAAAAATATTTTTAGCACAAAACTGCAGAAAGATTTTTATGGGGGAAAACTTCAAAATGGAAAAGGGTTTAGGCTTTTTGTGGCCTGTGGCTTTGGCACGGTGGGTGACTTAGGTGGGTTTTATACATAAATTTGCCCTCACAGCAATAGACGAATATCATACATTTAAATAAAAAAAATAAAAAATAATAAAAAAAAATTAAATACAAATTTTATTTTTGAGAATAGTAAATTTTGCTTCATGCCTCTTCATATGCGTTGGACATTTCGGGTGGTTAACCTACCAAATGGATATTGGTTTAGGCCACCATAAGGAAGCAATGACTGGAATTTATGGCCAGCAGTTTAGTCCTACAATGCTTTGCGGTAGTCCCCCCCCCCCAAGTAGAAAATAGAACGTCTGCAAAAAAATATACACATTGCCAGATGCCATCAAATGTGGAAATGTATATATTTTGTGCCAAATTGTTTATTTGCCTTAGGGTAGAAAAAATTAATCCGATTGTTACAAATATATATATATTGAAAACATATTGAAAATAAATATTATACATTTTGAATTTTTATATATATATATATATATATATATATATATATATATATATATATATATATATATATATGGAGGTCTGTCTTCAAATGTGTGTGGGTGTGTATATATATAATATTTTTTTTCAATATATGAAGAGGTTTGTCTTCAAATATAAGTATATCATTTTATGTATATAATTTTTTTTTTAATAATCGGATTAAAAAAATAAAAAAATATATATATATATATATATATATATATATATATACACACACACACACACACACACACATATTTGAAGACAGACCTCTTCAAATATTTTATATATATATATATATATATATATATATATATATATATATATAAAATATTTTTTTTTCAAAATTTAAAGAGGTCTGTCTTTAAATTTTTATGTATATCATTTTTTTAACAATCAAATTGAAAAAAAAATGTGTGTATATATATATATATATATATATATATATATATATATATATATACAATGTTTTTTTAATATATACATACATAGATTTTTTTTATTATTATTATTTTTTCAAAATTTTAAGAGGTCTGTCTTCAAATGTATTTGTATATACATTTTTTTTCACAAGCAGATTGAAAAAAAAAATGTACATGTGTTTATATGTATATATATATATATATACACACACACACACACACATTTGAAGACAGACCTCTCAAATTATTATATATATATATATATATATTTTTTTTTTTCAAAATTTGAAGAGGTGATTGATATCAGGACAAGCCATACGACTATAATAAATAAAAAGTCCTATGTGCCCCATCGGTAGGTCATTGATGTCCATGGAAGAGGCCAAGCAGATACTTCTAGAAAAATACCCTTTACATTTATTTGTCAGCTCCGCCCCCCAAGAATATTCCATCCTAATTAAAGGGTTTTTATTGTGAGGAATGGCATTAGACTACTAATATTAATATAATATCCTAATCTTTAAAAAAAAAAAAAAAAACAACCAAAACAAAGCTCTGTCCCTAAAACTGTAAATGGTCGTAATCACATGAAAAAATAAAAATAAAATGCGTACGTGTAGCCACACACAAAGTATACGTACAATACTACAGACCCCGGCACGTACGCCAACTCCATTAATGACTAGACATGTGCAATTCGTATAGTTCCGAATTAATTTAACAAATTTTGATAAATTCGTTAATTCAGAAATCTCAGAATTTCCAAATTTTTTAATTTCCCGAATTTTAGAATTTCTGAAATGACGAATTTCAGAAATGTGAAAATTCGAGATTTCGGAAATTTGAAAAATTAAAAATTTAAAAATTCTAAATTAGAAAATTTAAAATTCTGAATTAGAAAAATCGGAAATTAGAGAATCGGAAATGAGAAAATTCTGAATTAGAAAATAGGAAATTCAGGATTCAAAAATTTTTGAATTTTCGTAAATTCGTTAATTCCAAAATCTCAGAATTTCCGGATTTTTTTTTTTCCGGAATTTTCGAATTTACGAATTTCTGAATCTCTGAATTTCTGAAAAAAAAAAGCGAAAAAAAGGTATGAATTTTTCGGCAGTGCACATGTCTATTAATGACCTTGGCAAGCAAGCAATCCAATCCCATGACACATTCGCCCCAGAAAGTCTTCAGGCCACTTACTGGGAGAAGATGCCACGTCTCGGCCATGGAGGGCCTTCACAGGTGGAAGAATCTGAAATGCCCGCCTGTGTTTCTCTTAGCAACCCGGCGTCTCCCCTCCTCCGTACACGAGGAAACCAACATGTGATAGTCAACTCAGAGAAAAGCTTTTCAAGCAGCTTCTCCCCCTTTCCTCACGTTTCTCGGACAGACTGGAAATTCAGAGAGAGAGAGCGAAATCCGCTGGCTGCTAAAGATAACACCGGCAGGCCTTTTTTCGGGAGTTCTTTCAACCGTGACGCCCAACCAAGGCTTGTCATTGTTGTTTTCAAAGCTTAAAAAGACATAAAAAATACTGAATAAACAAGACCAGCTTGTGTTTCAGATATGTTTAGAACACGCTAGAGACTGAGAAGGTCACAGAAGACAGAGAACTGGCAATCTAGAAGGAAGACTTTGCGAGGGGGAAAAACCGCCACCGGGATCGTCGCCCGATCGTATGGAAGTGTTTAACTGTTGTCTGCACAAAATGGTTATTAATGACATATGTTGGGCAATGTTTTTAGGTCGTGGATACCCCAACTGAAATATAGCACCACGTCCCTGAACTGAATAGATAGACAAGGAAGATATTGGAAATTTTTAGGTGCAAAAATGATATCAAATATATTATTTAAAATTCATTAATTTTTTTATTTTGACAAACAAAATATATATATATATTTAAAGTAAAACAGTTGGGCCAGTTACAGTAAATCACAGTGATATCAGGACAGCACTGTATGGTGGATTCCCAATGTGTTTCTCCCATAAATCGGGCTTCTTCAGGGGAGGCCCCAATATCTTCCTTGTCTACATATGTTGGCCAATGAAATCCATGGGAAGTGGCGACATCACTGGCTCGCAGGGTGCTGTTTGAACATCCATCTACCCATAGATATGAGATGACTGCCGTCTAACCCCCCCCCCCCCCACCCAATGTGTGGACACACCAATTATGGCTCCCTGGCCAGAAAATGGGGGAAAAAAGGATTATCTGAAGAGGACATCTCTGTGTGTTGGCTGTTTGGTATAAGGCCAACACCGGTAGTCAGGGCCGGGACAAAGGGTGGGCAGAAGGGCGAGCTGCCCTGGGCACTTTGGTATCATTTGGGGGGGGGTGCAGTCTAGTATGTTTTCCCTGGGCACTGCGGTATCATGTGGGGGGGGGGTGTAGTCTAGTATGTTTGCCCCGGGCACTGTGGTATCATGTGGGGGGGGGGTGCAGTCTAGTATGTTTTCCCTGGGCACTGTGGTATCATGTGTGGGGGGGGGGTGCAGTCTAGTATGTTTGCCCCAGGCACTGTGGTATCATGTGTGTGGGGGGGGGTGCAGTCTAGTATGTTTGCCCTGGGCACTGTGGTATCATGTGTGGGGGGGGGGGGGTGCAGTCTAGTATGTTTGCCCCAGGCACTGTGGTATCATGTGTGGGGGGGGGTGCAGTCTAGTATGTTTGCCCTGGGCACTGTGGTATCATGTGTGTGGGGGGGGGGGTGCAGTCTAGTATGTTTGCCCCGGGCACTGTGGTATCATGTGGGGGGGAGGGGGGGTGCAGTCTAGTATGTTTGCCACAGGCTCTAGGTGACCTTGTCACGGCACTGCCGATGGTGTCCATTTACTGGATAAATAGGCAAGTCTGGCCGAACAATGGCGCATGTTTATGGAAAGACCTTTCGGCAGTTCCAGATGCCATCTGATGTCTATGGCTGGCCCATATCAGGACAGGGAAGTATCCAGCTCCCTAATTGGCATTACCTCCACTGTTTATTGGACGGGTCTACTTCAAAAACCTGGTGAAAAAAGGAACAGCGAACATGCTATGCCATTTATTATAATCCGGTGAAAAGCACTGGCCCCGCCCACCCCAAAGGGAATGACTGCCCCCATGATGTACAGCCAACAGGTACACTTTTTTTTTCTTGGTTTAAATCACTTCCAGTCCTGAAAGTCCAGGACATTCCGCTTGGTTTTGTGCTTTTCAGTATCCTCTAGAACCAGAAAAACAGGAACCTGTCAGGTTTCTAATCTAGTAAAAACTGATTGCTAGCAGCTTGACGAGTACAAGACAAGTGAGACAGATCGGAGCAATGAAGAGAAAAGAGGACAAGCAAAAAAAACAAACAAAAAACAGGATGCACAAATACTGCACAACAATTCTTCCTAAAACAAGCTCTCCGTCCAATCAGCAATCAGCAATCCACAAACACCTGCAACTCGTTCACCTTGTAACGGCACTCGTTCTGCAAGAAATAGTTCAACAATGGCGGGTTACGGTATGACGTCGCTCGCCCTGCAATCATATCAGCAGAATGAAGAGTACCTCTCACATTATAATAAGGAGACACGTCATTGGCCTCCGGATCTCTTTAGTCTTTTTGCTTCATAGAAACTGGGAAGGATCACTTAAAATGTTAAGCAACATATATTCCGTACTTTTTTTTTATGAGCATTCAGTTCTTTATCCCCCCCCCCTCCCCCGTCGTTGCGTCGCCTCGAGAAAAACCAACCAGGAAAGTCCTGCCATTTAGCGTAACATCTTGCATCTGGATAATAATGACCTTATTCGCCCACACACTGAGAAATGACATCCGAGAGGTGCTTGTGCTTGGCATAGTTCATGTCCAGTTTGGCCTTGGCCTCGGCCTTCGGCGACGACGAGCCGCTGTCACTAGACCACGATGGCACTTTGGATTCAGAGCCGGCGGCGTCCTTCGACTCTGTAAAATATTTCTCGTACTGGCCGAAGTATGGCGGCTTCTCCGGTAAAAGGTAATAATGCGTCGAACTCACCTTCTTCCCGTTTTCGATGATGGGTAAGATGCAAGGGATCTTGTTGGCGGACCCTTCGCTGTACTGTCTTTGAAAAGTTTTAGTGCTGACGTAGGCGGGGTCAGGTGCAAAGCTCTGCGTCGGGGGCATGACGCCGTTGAGGTATGAAGGGAGACTCTTGGGACTCGGAGTCCGGGAGTTGCTCCTGGAAAGGGGTTCCCTGGGTGGCACCTTGGGAGGTCGATCCTCATCGCTGTACGTGTTTGAAGAAACTTCGGCGGACCACCTTCTGTAATCCGGCTTCGCGGGCCTAGGAGGTATCGGGATCCTTGGGGGCACTACAGGTTTGTCTTCGTCTGAATTGGGGGAAGTCCTATTTGTGTGAACCCGAATTATAGGTTTATTATAGGATCCAGCTGGTCCCGAATGAGACCTTCGTAGCCTCCGGGGGTTTTGCTCGAGTTTCTGAGGTTTTATGTTCTGTACACGTCCATGGTGGTGTTGGCACGGCGCGGTGTCTTCTGCCGGTTTGGGGGCAGATGTAGACTCAAAGTAGGCATAGTTGATCTGTCCACATCCTCGGAAACTTCTCCTGCTTGGAACCCCGTACTTAAATGCCAAAGGTCTTCCATCTTGTATAAGCAAGTCTGTATCAGAACTGGTGAGGAACTCCACCTCGCTATCGGCTTCGTCGAAAGAACTGTCCTCAGAAATCGGAAGAGGCGGAAGAGGCCGCGAGCTCCGATCGCTGGAAGGAATGGTATAAAATGGCGGCGGTGGTCCACTTTTAACAGGCGTCAGTGGAGAGGTCCTTTCCGTGCCGGGACCACCATTCATCGAGAGTTTTTTAAAGGAAGGAACAACTTGGTCGTGTTCTTCTTCTTCACAGTTTGCAGAATGTTCTATGATGGGCATGCCAAGATGAAGGAAGTTCGGTCTTTTGGCCTTCATGCAATTTTCAGAGCAACAGTGTCCGTTCGCCATGAACGGCTTTGAAATCTGACCTGAAATACAAAGAGAGACGGCATTGGAATTGGTTTGGGTTTTATAATGGTATTGTCACCTACAAAATAAAGATGGCCTACTAGATCTAAACTAGTGAGTAGAACTAGAGCTCATCTGTTCCTGAGGTCTGTATAGAGGAGGGGAAGAGGGAGATGTTTAGATCCAAGCCTCCTATTGATCAAGGTGTCCCATTTGGGTGGATTCCCTCACATTTTCTGTCCCCAAGGCTTACCACGAAAGAAAGTGATAGGAACCCCCCCCCCCCCCAATGGCTAAACAAAGCAATAGGAACCTGATCAATCCAACTATTGTGTGTGTGACGGACCGCCTGGTCCCCCGATTGGGCCCCCTCCAAAAGCCCCTGTCCTGGTTGGGTCTGTATTATATACGGAGTGGGGAACCTCAAAACAGAAATTACGTGTTTGATTTTGTCACAGCTGTAGTGGTGGGGGCCAGGGCCGTCTTCAAGGCAAGGCAAAAGGGGAAGTTGCCCTGGGTCCCATCGTTGTTGTGGTGCCCAAAGCAGCTGCCTCATACTTGCCAACTTTCCCAGTTTAAATTCCCTTGTCCCTTGAGTCCTGCGCTGTGTCCTGATTTCTCAGTGTGAAGTGCTGCTACTAATGCTGCCCAGCCTTGCCCTATTGTTCATAGATGACTCACCTGCAGACCTGTGTTTTGTTCTGACAGTGGAGTAGAGAGAGATCTGCCGTTCCTAGTGATCAGCGATCACTCTCCTCCTCCAGTCGGTCCCCCTCCTCCCACAGTTAGAAACACCTCCCAGGGAACACACTTAAAGCGGGGGTTCACCCTAAAAAAAAAAAAAAAAAATTCTACCATGTCATACAGCATACTAGCGCGAGCCTCCGTATGCCTTTATTTTATTTTTTGGCGCCGTACTCACAGTTTAATCCCTTAGTTAAGTTTCAGACTCCCCGCGAGGAGTAGGCGTTCCTATGCAGAGGGAACTTGATTGACGGCCGGCTATGGCGCGTCACGCTTCCCGAAAATAGCCGAAATAGGACTTGGCTCTTCACGGCGCCTGCGCACTCAGCTCCTAGTCTGTGCGCAGGCGCCGTATAGCGCCGTGAAGAGCCGAGTCCTACTCTGGCTATTTTCAGGAAGCGTGACGCGCCATAGCCGGCCGTCAATCATGTTCCCCTCTGCATAGGAACGCCCATTCCCCGCGGGGAGTCTGAAACTTCACTACGGGATTAAACTGTGAGTACGGCGCAAAAAAATAAAGGCGTACTGTAGCTCACGCTAGTATGCTGAATGACATGGTAGAAACTTGTTATTTAGGGTGAACCACCGCTTTAACCCCTTGATCGCCCCCTAGTGTTACATTTATACAGTAATCAGCCCGAGACGATGAGTGTGCCCGGCGGGCGCGGTGACCGCCTGACACACGAGAACCGGGAGCTGTGCGTTTTATAGCACTGTTCGCTGTATAAATGTTATTGGTCCCAATAATGTGTCAAAAGTGTCCGATGTGTCCGCTGTAATGTCGCAGTCACGATAAAAGATCGTCGGATGTTTTTTTCACCTTAATGCATCGAATGCATCGAACCTTTGATACAAAATAAAGTTACAGAGTAACCATAACGATGGAACAAACTGTCACTGTATATTCCCCGAAATGACGTCTGGATTCTGATTGGTTGCTGCGCAGGCACCTTTCTTATCATTGGCTTTATTAAATCAGGCCCGGGGATTTTTTTAAATATTCAGCCACAGATGGATAAACATGAACGCTGCTTACCAAGAGAAGAAATCTGCTGTTGTGCCGGAGATTTCATACTGTAGGGTAAAGACAAAGGCTCCATACCATAGAAAGTGCTACAAGAAAAAAGAAAACATTATCAGTATTTTATTTATTTTAATGAAAGACAAACATAAAAGGGGAACTACCAGAAAAAAAAAAAATAATAAAATAAAAAAATAAAAAAAAAAAGTAAAAAATTGTCCAGTGTGACCAACCTTGTTTCTTTTTTTTTTATTTATTTCTTTTTTGCATTTGTAAACAGTAGCATGGAATTACAATATTCAATGGCCCGGATTCTCAGAGGACTTACGACGGCGCAGCGCCATGTACGCCGTCGTAAGTCCGAATCCGAGCCGTCGTATCTATGCGCCTGATTCTTAGAATCAGTTACGCATAGATTTCTATTACATGCGACTGGCGTAAGTCTTACGCCGTCGGAGCCTAACTGCATTTTTACGCTGGCCGCTAGGGACGCTCTATTTTTGTTTATAGCGCAAAAAATAAAAAAACGCAGAGGTGATCAAATACCACCAAAAGAAAGCTCTATTTGTGGGGAAAAAAAGGACGCCAATTTTGTTTGGGAGCCACGTCGCACGACCGCGCAATTGTCAGTTAAAGCGACGCAGTGCCGAATCGCAAAAACTGGCCGGGTCCTTTAGCTGCCTAAAGGTCCGGGTCTTAAGTGGTTAAACATCCAATCACACGCTGCTGGTGGTTTAGGTGACCAATATGTATTGTTCATCTGCAGTAGAAATAAAAAGTGAGGTCACAACCCTGACTGTGCTGTCTGGCAGGGGTGTATAAATCTCGGAACTGGTTGGCCAACATTACATATTCATTAGTCTGTAAAAACCGGCCCATTGGCCGTCGGCCTGAAGTTCAGCTTTAAACAAAGTTGCCGTTTGGTATTTTCTGTACGGCCAGAAGGGGGCGGTGTTACTTACTTATCATAGTCGCTGTGATTTGCCCAGCATGACTTTGCACACATCAAGCCTTGCGCACTGTGCAGGAAGCCGCTCTTCAGCGACACGTCTTGAGCGCTGAGCCCGGCTGTGGTCATCGTGGGTTTGATGGTCAGGGCAGCTTTTCAGAGAACTTCTAATCCAACGTCTGCATTCATTTCTTCATCTACAATAAGGAAGAATCACACCACCGATCAGATATACGAGGAACCCAAGACTTCGCAGTCACGACCACTTCCAAAAAACGTTACATTCGATATTAGGAGAGAAACTGAAAACATTTACTGGAATTCATCAGGAGAGGAGAGATTCCAAATAACCCATAAGGGGGGGGGGGGGTAAAACTTTCCAACATGGACTTCCTAAACAGTAATCTATTAGAAGAGATCTTAATGTTTATTTATTTATTGTTTTTTTTTTATTTCCTCCATTTATACCCAACTGATATAATCCACTGTACAGAAACAGTCTCCACCCCTGAGGAGCTTACAGTCAACCGCACAGTCATAATCACACAAAGTCTTTAGAGCCCATCTGGCCAGAAACATTTTCTCCCAGCAGGTAGGAGGAACCTAACACTACAGACCAGAAATGCCCAGAGGACCACTACAGACCAGAAATGCCCAGAAGACCATTAAAGACCAGAAATGCCCAGAAGACCACTAAAGACCAGAAATGCCCAGAGGACCACTACAGACCAGCAATGCCCAGAGGACCACTACAGACCAGAAATGCCCAGAAGACCACTACAGACCAGCAATGAACAGAGGACCACTACAGACCAGCAATGCCCAGAGGACCACTACAGACCAGCAATGCCCAGAGGACCACCACAGACCAGAAATGCCCAGAAGACCACTAAAGACCAGAAATGCCCAGAGGACCACTACAGACCAGAAATGCCCAGAAGACCACTAAAGACCAGAAATGCCCAGAAGACCACTACAGACCAGAAATGCCCAGAGGACCACTACAGACCAGAAATGCCCAGAGGACCACTACAGACCAGAAATGCCCAGAAGACCACTACAGACCAGAAATGCCCAGAAGACCACTACAGACCAGAAATGCCCAGAGGACCACTACAGACCAGCAATGCCCAGAGGACCACTACAGACCAGCAATGGACAGAAGACCACTACAGACCAGCAATGGACAGAGGAGGACCACTACAGACCAGAAATGCCCAGAGGACCACTACAGACCAGAAATGCCCAGAAGACCACTACAGACCAGAAATGGACAGAAGACCACTACAGACCAGCAATGCCCAGAGGACCACTACAGACCAGAAATGCCCAGAGGACCACTACAGACCAGAAATGCCCAGAGGACCACTACAGACCAGCAATGGACAGAAGACCACTACAGACCAGAAATGCCCAGAGGACCACTACAGACCAGCAATGGACAGAAGACCACTACAGACCAGAAATGCCCAGAGGACCACTACAGACCAGCAATGGACAAAGGACCACTACAGACCAGCAATGGACAGAGGACCACTACAGACCAGCAATGGACAGAGGACCACTACAGACCAGCAATGGACAGAGGACCACTACAGACCAGCAATGCCCAGAGGTCCACTACAGACCAGCAATGCCCAGAGGATCAATACAGACCAGCAATGGACAGAGGAGGACCACTACAGACCAGAAATGCCCAGAGGACCACTACAGACCAGCAATGCCCACAGAACCACTCCAGAAGCCGGACTTCTACCTCTAAAGAAGCCGTCTGGATTATGATTGGTTGCTATGAGCAGAATCTTTCAGTCACGGTGTCCTTTGTATGGACTCTTAGCAGGGAATTGTACGTTTCCTGGTGAATTGAACAGCGTTTGTAATGTTTTTACAGTTTACTTTTGCATAAAACTGCTGGTAGAGGACTATAAACCTTTATTAGGAATTTCCTTGTTTTGACAACTATAGTCAGACATTTATCAGCACTTTAAAAACAGAGTCTTATGTCTGATGGGTTTTCCAACAAAAGCCAAATCATAAACCATCTACAGGGGATTCCCTTCATTGATCTTCCTCTTAAAAAGGAGCGGCAATCACATGGTTCACCTGTAGCTCCACCTGCTGGTGGTATCTGGTACTGAGAGCTGGGATTCTGGACCTCAGGAGCAAAGGCAGAACATGTATTACTATGCTACATGTAGAAGTCTCCAGCAGATTGGGTATTTTAGTGATTGAAGTCACTGGAGAACAAGAGGTACAGCGGTGTTTGCAGAATTCTAGTGTAGCCTTGTAGTTAGACTTGCATTGCAGAGCTGTGGGCCAGCATTGCTGGGATATGTAGCCCTTCACTTTTGGAAGGGGTCACGTACTTAGATCAAAGGGGTTCAGGCTGGGGCCCTCCCAAAAGTGAAGGACTGAAAGTCCCAGCATGAACCCCTCAGAGCTGAGGACGTGACCCCCTCCCCCCCCCTCACGTCCAACTAGTGAAAGACTACAAGTCCAAGCATGAACTCCTGAGTTCTAAGGATGTGACCCCTTGGATCTCTCAGGGGTTTATTCATGCTTGGACCGTATAGCCACCAGAGGCCCCACACGGCCACCAGAGGCCCCACATGGCCACCAGAGGCCCCACATAGCAACTAGAGAACCCGAATAGTTACCAGAGACCCAGAATAACCAACAAAGGCCCCACATAGCAACTAAGAACCTGAATAGCTACTAGAGAATCCAAATAGCCACCAGAGACCCCAAATAGCCTCTAGAAACCCCACATAACCAACAGGGACCCCACATAGCCACTAGAGGCCCCACATAGCGACTAGAGGCCCCACATAGCCACTAGAGGCCCCACATAGCCAACAGAGACCCTGAATATCCACTAGAGACCCCACATAACCAACAGAGACCCCACATAGCCAACAGAGGCGCCACTTGAGAAGGAAGGGGTGGGCCAAATTTAGATGGGGGGGGGTGCCCGATTTTGCCTTGGGCAGCAGAAAACCAAAATGCACCACTGGTTGTGGCAATGGGTTCAATTCCTGCTAGAAGCACCATCTACATGAAGCCTATACATCCTCCCCATGGTCATGAGTTGAAGTTCACAGTCAGAAAAGCAGATTTGAGTAACAGAATAGAAGTGAATGTTACATAACCGATAGAGCAGAGCACTGCAGGGGTCACACGTTTATGGTGCATTTTATGACCCCCAGCAGTGCTCTAGTTTCAATCAGAAAGGAAAAAAAAAAAAAAAAAGCACTCCACTTCTGTAAAAATGAAGGAACACCCAAAAGATACAACATGTGCAATAATGAAAAGTACAGATCTGCCCCTCCCGACTCTACAACTGACTTCACCGGGACTGACCAGAGTCCATGGAACGCCGCCGCCACCGCCGGATGAATCACACCTCTATAAAGATTGCACACAGAGCCGCTCAGTTCCTCGAATTTACTATTCAAGAACGTGGAAAAAAAACATTCACCTTTAACTTTTTAAAAGTTTAACCGGTTTTTATTTTTTTTTATCAGACCTGAAGAGGCACCTCTGTTACAGTTCACTGTGACCTTTCATTCTATATGGCCGGGGGCAATGTACAAAGAACAGGAAACACTTATGTATCGCAGATAAACACCAACAATATAAAACTATAAATCACAAAGCACCAAAAAAGGGGCCCTCAATCATCAAGGAACTACAACTGGCCACATAAAGGGAGAATTTCTGACTGTAGTGATAAGAAAAAAAAAGGTACATATTGTAATTATTAGAAAAATGGGGGGGCACTAGCCTTGCTCCCCAAAACCATCAGACTTTACAGGCACAACATGAGGTGCCCAAACGGTAAGAACGTGATTTATTTCATTAAAATACAGAACAAAAATATACAAAAATTGTAAAATATACTTTACAGGGGGGAAAAAAAAATATGAAAAAATTGTAAAATACATATTTTTGCATATTTTTTCCCCCTGTAAAGTGCACTTAATAAAATACAGAAAAAAATATGCAAAAATTGTAAAATACACTTTACAGGGAAAAAAAATATGCAAACATTTTAAAATAACATTTTTTGCATATTTTTTTTCCCTGTAAAGTGTATTTTACAATTTTTGTATAATTTTTTTTCCCCTGTTAAGTGTAAAATGCACATAATAAAATAATACAGAAAAAAAAATATGCAAAAATTGTAAAATATACTTTACAGGGGGAAAAAAATATGCAACATTGTAAAATAAAATTGTTTGCATATTTTTTTGCCTGTAAAGTGTATTTTACAATTTTTGCATATTTTTTTTTCCCTGTGAAGTGTAAAATGCACTTAATAAAATAATACAGAAAGAAAGAAAATATGCAAAAATTGTAAAATACACTTTATTTTTCCCCCTGTATGGTGTATTTTACAATTTTTGCATATTTGTTTCTGTATTATTTTATTAAGTGCATTTTACACTTTACAGGAAAAAAAAAATCTGCAAAAATTGTAAAATACACCATACGGGGGGGGGGGGGGAAAAAAAAATCTGCAAAAATTATAAAATGCACTTTACAGGGAAAAAACGCAAAAACTATAAAATACACTTTACAGGGGTAAAAAATATGCAAAAATTGCCCATCATTGACAGGAAGTAAAACACCCATCACTATTAGCATATGGTGCCAACATATCAATATCAAGATGCCGTATAATAAGGTGTGGTATGATGACCAGATGACATCTTATGATACAAAGTCTTCATATGTACAAATATGTAAAATACATTATAAAAGGTAACTTTCGAATTTTCTTTTTTCTGTATTATTTTAATGAAATAAATGATGGAATCAAATAGAGAAGACTCCCAATTGGCTGCTGACGAGGAGGAGGGAGGAAACAGAAGCCGCCGCTATGCCCGTGGAGACAGGGCCGTTTTAATAGCATCATGGGCCCCTGGGCAAAGTAATGCTCTGGGGCCCCTACAATGATGACAGTGCAGGTAAACAGACATCAAGTAGGTAGGAGGCAGACTGCCTCCCCTGTGTATCTATCACTCTCAGTGCCATCATGGGGCCCCCAATTTCGGGGCAGCGTGGGCTTATGGACCAGCTGCTTTGGAGAAAGTGCAGGGCCCCCCCCCATGAAGCTGGGGCCCCTGGGCAGTGCCCAGATGTGCCCTCTCATTAAGACAGCCCTGGTCCGGTGAGTAGCACAGAAATGGTGGGTATTGCGGAGCAGTGATAAATTTGCTGATCGTCTAGGACAGGGGTCTCCAAACTGCGGCCCGAGGGCCAGATGTGGCCCTTTGCCAGCCTTTATCTGGCCCTTGGGGCACAATTCCTTCCACTGATATGAGGCACTATTCCTCCCACTGACACCAGCAATGAGGCACTATATATTCCACGGATATGATGGGATACTATTCCTCCTACTATTAGGGGGAATACTCCTCCTCCATTTGACCTCCAACCCTGAGGCCATATTTATTCTCACCGATGCCGGGTTTGTGACATTTTCTGCCCCTTTTGGTCACAATCCGGCCCTCCTAAAGTCTGAAGGACAATAAAGTGGCCCTTTGTATGAAAAGTTTGGAGACCCCTGGTCTAGGACTACGAAGGACAACCCGGCAAAAAGGCAGGAGGGGATAAAAAAAGAATGGGAGGGGGCAAAGTTCCTCTTTAATATCTTCCCCTAGAACAGACTTTCTTCCGGAAGGAAAGGACTTTGTAGATAAGTACGTCTGCCGGAGAATGCATACAGAGTGACGGGTCTGAGCACTTCTCCTGGACGTGTAGAGAATGTCCATTAGTGAGCATTGAGGACCTTCCGGCACGCGGCTCCCGCGACTAAAAGCTTGTGGAAAATAAACCGCCTACAATAATACCACGAAGCTGAACAGAGAAAACGTTTCTAAGTGAGGTGAACGTTCGTCTTCCAGGAATCCTGTAGACAGTCATGTGGCGAGAGGTGGAAAAAGGGAAATTAGACAAAGGCGACATTTAGAAGGATTGGCGCGATGGAAAAAGGTGCCGTAATCAGGATCAGCGTCTTCGTGGTCGTTTGGGCCGCAATGTACAACGGGCAGCTGTCATCATTTTCCATCTTCTGGCCGACAGATGAAATGGACTGCTAGGGACCGGGCTGTGTAGGACTCACGGCGCTTTACTGATGGAGCCCAGAAGAGGCCATTTTGAACTATCCCTCCATATGTACCATTCATTGGCAAATAAGAACTGTGAATGAACAATCTCATTATTTACCACCAACAAGGTACAGAGGAACCTCGGATTACGAGTATAATCCGTTCCAGGAGAACGCTCGTAATCCAAAGCACTCGCATATCAAAGCGTGTTTCCCCATTGAAGTCAATGGAAACGAAAATAATTTGTTCCGCATTGACTTCAATGGCATGAAATACCGCATGTGGCCAGATGTGGGGGGGGGGGCACCGGAGAGGCTTCGGAAATGGCCAGAAAGGCCCGGGGACAGCTCAGCTGACCTCAGAAAGGCTCAGGATCGGAGTATTTCCAAATGGCTCCGGCGCCCCCCCCCCCCCCACCTCAGGCCAAACGCAGTACTGCACACGGCTGTGGCTTGAATCCTGATAGATTTGTGAGACACCCGCAAACCGAGTCAGGATTTTTAAAAATACACAGCGCTCATATTGTGAAACGCTCGTTAACCGCGTGATTCGCAATTCGAGGTTCCCTTGTAATACAAAGAGCCTCCCTGACTAGATAATAAAAATGTAGCCAGCATTATCAACATACTAACTGAAGGAAAAGAAAAGGGAGTCAACTTTGTGGAGAGGACAGGTTAATATGTACAAAAGCACAATAAAGCTTATCTTCTAATAAAGCTATGCACTAAAATCCAGTAACTCATGGCAACCAGTCAGTAATCCAACAACAAGAAGGCAGGACGGCATTGCAGGCCCAGCGAGAGGATTTATGAGGCTCTCCATTGGTTGGATGGACATTGGAGGACAGAGCCGTCCTGAAGGCCACGCTTGAGGTTCACCTTCAGCAATAACAAGGTTGGCAATAAGAGTTTAGTCTTCCAAAGACGTGCCGTTATTAGGATATACCCAGGCAGTGTCTCCACCCTTGGATAGGATCCAATTTGTAAGGAACTCCATTGTGGCCCCAGCCTGTCAGAATATTGGGAAGGAACCTCTTAGTTATTGGGGTTGATTTACTAAAGGCAAACCCACTCTGCACTACAAGTGCACTGGCTTTGAGCCGGGGTCTTCAGCTCATTAGCAGCAGTAGAGTAGAAGGTTGCTCATGGGGTCTTCAGCTCATCAGGAGCAGTAGAGTAGAAGGTTGCTCATGGGGTCTTCGGCTCATCAGGAGCAGTAGAGTAGAAGGTTGCTCATGGGGTCTTCAGCTCATTAGCAGCAGTAGAGTAGAAGGTTGCTCATGGGGTCTTCAGCTCATCAGTAGCAGTAGAGTAGAAGGTTGCTCATGGGGTCTTCAGCTCATCAGCAGCAGTAGAGTAGAAGGTTGCTCATGGGGTCTTCAGCTCATCAGTAGCAGTAGAGTAGAAGGTTGCTCATGGGGTCTTCAGCTCATTAGCAGCAGTAGAGTAGAAGGTTGCTCATGGGGTCTTCAGCTCATTAGCAGCAGTAGAGTAGAAGGTTGCTCATGGGGTCTTCAGCTCATCAGCAGCAGTAGAGTAGAAGGTTGCTCATGGGGTCTTCAGCTCATTAGCAGCAGTAGAGTAGAAGGTTGCTCATGGGGTCTTCAGCTCATCAGCAGCAGTAGAGTAGAAGGTTGCTCATGGGGTCTTCAGCTCATCAGTAGCAGTAGAGTAGAAGGTTGCTCATGGGGTCTTCAGCTCATTAGCAGCAGTAGAGTAGAAGGTTGCTCATGGGGTCTTCAGCTCATCAGTAGCAGTAGAGTAGAAGGTTGCTCATGGGGTCTTCAGCTCATTAGTAGCAGTAGAGTAGAAGGTTGCTCATGGGATCTTCAGCTCATCAGGAGCAGTAGAGTAGAAGGTTGCTCATGGAGTCTTCAGCTCATCAGGAGCAGTAGAGTAGAAGGTTGCTCATGGGGTCTTCAGCTCATCAGCAGCAGTAGAGTAGAAGGTTGCTCATGGGGTCTTCAGCTCATCAGGAGCAGTAGAGTAGAAGGTTGCTCATGGGGTCTTCAGCTCATCAGTAGCAGTAGAGTAGAAGGTTGCTCATGGGGTCTTCAGCTCATTAGCAGCAGTAGAGTAGAAGGTTGCTCATGGGGTCTTCAGCTCATTAGTAGCAGTAGAGTAGAAGGTTGCTCATGGGGTCTTCGGCTCATCAGGAGCAGTAGAGTAGAAGGTTGCTCATGGGGTCTTCAGCTCATCAGTAGCAGTAGAGTAGAAGGTTGCTCATGGGGTCTTCAGCTCATCAGCAGCAGTAGAGTAGAAGGTTGCTCATGGGGTCTTCAGCTCATTAGTAGCAGTAGAGTAGAAGGTTGCTCATGGGGTCTTCAGCTCATCAGCAGCAGTAGAGTAGAAGGTTGCTCATGGGGTCTTCGGCTCATCAGGAGCAGTAGAGTAGAAGGTTGCTCATGGGGTCTTCAGCTCATCAGCAGCAGTAGAGTAGAAGGTTGCTCATGGGGTCTTCAGCTCATCAGCAGCAGTAGAGTAGAAGGTTGCTCATGGGGTCTTCAGCTCATTAGTAGCAGTAGAGTAGAAGGTTGCTCATGGGGTCTTCAGCTCATCAGGAGCAGTAGAGTAGAAGGTTGCTCATGGGGTCTTCAGCTCATCAGTAGCAGTAGAGTAGAAGGTTGCTCATGGGGTCTTCAGCTCATCAGGAGCAGTAGAGTAGAAGGTTGCTCATGGGGTCTTCAGCTCATCAGCAGCAGTAGAGTAGAAGGTTGCTCATGGGGTCTTCAGAAGTTAGAGATGTTCATGATGTTTATATTTGTTTACAGATGATATGAACACTTTAGCACAGCGGACAATATGGCCGTTCACTACAATGTACTTCCCGACAAGAACAGACACCACTTGTCAACTGTAGCGAAAAGCGTGAAAGCGGCTCATTAATGACACAACAACTGGCGGGCACCTGCTGCAGCCGGACACGTCACGCGCGCACGCCCAGCTTCCATCGCGGCCGGAACAGCTCTGAAAAAGGTTTGTGTGGACTGTTGCCAGACATCGCCTCTCTCAGGGGGGGGGGGGCATTTTATATATTTTGAATGACCCCCCAACATAATAAATAAGACGCCCCCCCAATGACTTGATACAAATACACATTCATGGCAATCAGAAAGGGGGTGACTAGAAATCAGTGATCTGCAGACGCACACAACATATAACAGAGACTCCCGAAGCGATGTGAATGCCCCCCTGCCGAGAGCTCCGTGACCCGCGGACTCGATGCCCGCCAGGTGTCCCGTGATCGTGTGACACGGAGCGACAGAAAGGGGAGATGTCAGTGTCAACAAGACATTTCCCTGTTCTGCCTAGTGACAGGACACTGATCTTCTGTTCCCTCTCATCGGGAGCGGCGATCAGTGTCGTGTCACTGGTAGCCCATCCCCCACACAGTTAGAATCACTCCCTAGGACACACTTGACCCCTTCAGCGCCCCCTAGTGTTTAACCCCCTTCACTGCCAGTGTCATTTACGCAGTAATCAGCGCATTTTTATAGCCCTGATCGCTGTATAAATGACAATGGTCCCAAAATGGCGCCAAAAGTGTCCGACATAATGTTGCAGTCACAATAATAATTAAAAAAAACGCAGATTGCCGCTGTTACTAGTAAAAAAAAATATATATATATTAATAAAAATGCCATAAAACTATCTCCTATTTGGTAGACACTATTAGCTGGATTCAGGTATAGTTACGCCGGCGTATCAGTAGATACGCCGTCGTAACTCTGAATCCGCGCCGTCGTATATTTAAGAGTATGCTCAAACTGAGATACGCTTAAATGTTGCTAAGATACGACCGGCGTAAGTCTCCTACGCCGTCGTATCTTAGCTGTCTATTTACGCTGGCCGCTAGGGGCGTGTACGCTGATTTACGCCTAGAATATGTAAATCAGCGAGATACGCCTATTCACAAACGTACGCTCGCCCGTCGCAGTAAAGATACGCCGTTTACGTACGGCGTTTTCAGGCGTAAAGATAAACCACCAAAAAGATGGCGCAGCCAACATTAAGTTTGGACGTCGGAACCGCGTCAAATTTTTCACGTTTTACATCGTTTGCGTAACTCGTCCGTGAATGGAGCTGGGCGTAAGTTACGTTCACGTCGAAAGCATTGACTATTTGCGACATGATTTTGAGCATGCGCACTGGGATACGTTCACGGACGTTGCATGCGCCGTTCGTTCGGCGCGTCATTTACATGGGGTCACAATTCATTACCATACAACACGTCCACTACAGCCTACTTTGAATTACGCGCGCTTACGCCGGCCCATTTACACTACGCCGCCGTAACTTAGGACGCAAGTTCTTTGTGAATACAGCACTTGCCTCTCTAACTCACGGCGGAGTAGCGTATATGAGATGCGCTACGCCCGCCTAAAGATAGGCACAGCTATGTGAATCTGGGTATATAACTTTTGCGCAAACCGATCAATAAACGCTTATTGCGATTTTTTTTTACCAAAAACATTAGAAGAATATGTATCGGTCTAAACTGAGGGAAAATTTATAATTTTTGGGGATATTTATTATAGAAAAGGAAAAAATATTGCTTTTTTTTCACAATTGTCGCTCTATTTTTGTTTATTGCGCAAAAAATAAAAACCGCAGAGGCGATCAAATACCACCAAAAGAAAGCTCTATTTGTGGGAAAAAAAGGACGCCAATTTTGTTTGGGAGCCACGTCGCACGACCGCGCAATTGTCAGTTAAAGTGGTGCAGTGCCGAATCGCAATAAGTGGCCTGGTCATTGGGCAGCCAAATCCTCCGGGGCTGAAGTGGTTACATTGCAGTTTGTGTCGCGGTTTAGGAAAACTCAATCTATTGGTCGATCATTGTCATCAGGGGTGGAAATGGGGGGGGGGAGGGGGATGTTTTTAGCCGGCAGCAGAAAAGGAAGAAAGGAGGAACATGTAGTTGCGACAGCTGTGGAAGGGGGAGGGGAATTCCCTGACTTTGGAGAGATTTCTTATCTCTTCCTGTTGTAAATGCAGGACAGAGGCCTGAGGGAGATTTCACCAATGGGACACAGAGAGAGAAAAAAAAACACACAATGAACAAAAAAACCCCTCCCCCACTCCATCCAAATCCGGCGTAAAAGAAAACCAATCGGCTATAGATCAGGGGGGGGGGGGGGGGGGGTCTCAAACTGGCGGCCCTCCAACTACAAGTCCCATCATGCCTCTGCCTGTGGGAGTCATGCTTGTAACTGCCAGCCTTGCACTGCCTCATGGGACAACAGCTGGAGGGCCTTGCTATAGACCAATGGTTGCAAGGTGTAGGGGGGCCTGAAATGTGACCCCTGAATTGCCGGGGGGCACTGGAGGGGATGGTGGGAGATTGTTGTAGGGAGCGGCGGGAGACGGTCAGAGACATGCCAGAGATTACGGTTATTAGGAGGCCCCTAAGGCTCACATTGACCGCTAGGGCCGGGGGCCCGGGGCCCTACTTCAAATACCAAAGGGCTGTACCGGCAGCCGCAGGTTGGGCACCAGGGCTTTAGATCCTCGGTCCCCAGACTGTGGCCCTTTGCTTGCTTGTATTCAGCTCTTGGGGGCATTATTTCATCCACTGATGCCAACAACGGGGCAAAATCCCCTCATTTGAAGGGGAAACTGGCTGCATTTGGGGGGGAAACTGGCTGCATTTGAGGGGGGGGACTGGCTGCATTTGAGGGGGAAACTGGCTGCATTTGAGGGGGAAACTGGCTGCATTTGAGGGGGAACCTGGCTGCATTTGGGGGGCAAACTGGCTGCATTTGGGGGGGAAACTGGCTGCATTTGAGGGGGGGGACTGGCTGCATTTGAGGGGGAAACTGGCTGCATTTGAGGGGGGGGGAATTGGTTGCATTTGAGGGGGGGGGCTGGCTGCATTTGTGGGGGGGGACTGGCTGTATTTGTGGGGGGGGGCTGGCTGCATTTGTGGGGGGGGACTGGCTGTATTTGTGGGGGGGACTGGCTGTATTTGAGGGGGGGGGACTGGCTGCATTTGTGGGGGGGGGGCTGGCTGTATTTGAGGGGGGGGGACTGGCTGCATTTGTGGGGGGGGGGGCTGGCTGTATTTGAGGGGGGGGGGGACTGGCTGTATTTGAGGGGCACGGTGGCTGCGTTTAATAGGCACAGTGGTGGCAATTGATTTGTTTGTTTGCGCCCCCCCAAAAATGTTGTGCACCGGCCCCCACTGTACTCCAGGAAAATAAACGTGTGACTGCGGCCGGCTTCTACCAACAAGCCGTCCTTCCTTCCCCCCCTCTCTATCATTGTACAGTCAGAAGCCTTGGGGGCCTCCCTGCCCCCACCTGACAGCCTCGTAACTCCGGCCTTAATTGCCCGTGCGTCACAATCCTGTCACCGCCAAAGCCCCGTCTGTCAGCACGCGGGACGCCCAACCGCGCTCTGCTCCATCCAACTGGAATTCAAATGTTTTAATGAAGACTTAATATTTATACACGCGCTAAAAAAAGATTATTTTTGCTACTCAAAAAAAATTAAAAATCTTCACTTGCCTCTGAGCGTGGGGGGGTGGGGGGGAGGGGGGGAGGGGAAAAAACCCCACAGCCTTGCTTATGACAGACAAATGAGGCCTTTGTGTGATTGGCGGTGACCCGCCGGAGAATTGTGAATGGGCCGTATTATGAATGTGCGGATGGACGGCCCAACTTCACCACGGAGGGGGGAGGGGAAGGAAACAAAGTCATTACATTTTGTTGACAAGTTGACTCACCGGAATCTGTGAAAAACGCAGGAATAATGTTACACAACCGTACATTTATGGAGGATGTATAAGCGCAAAAAAATCACACGGCGATGAGTAACGTCCTCCCCGAAAAATACCGCCGACCAGCGCAGCTCACAGCAACCTCAAGACAGCGACCTGAAGACATATTTATGGGCAGCACCGGGGTTCAGATCCGAGCCGGGACGCGATCTGCATGGAGTTTGCATGTTGTTATTATTATAATCAGGGGCCCGGATTCAGATACATTTTCGTATCTATCGACGGGCGTAACGTATCTCAGATACATTAAGCCGCCGTAACTTAGGGCGCAAGTTCCGTATTCAGAAAGAACTTGCACCCTAAGTTTAGGCGGCGTAGCGTATGTGGTCCGGCGTAAGCCCGCGGAATTCAAATTATCCATGCAGTGGGCGTGTTGTATGGTAATGAAGGCTGACCCCACGTAAATGACGCATGCGCCGTCCGTGAAAGTATCCCAGTGCGCATGCTCCAAATTACGCCGCAAATAGGCAATGCTTTCGAAGTGAACGTAACTTACGTACAGCCCTATTCGCGAACGACTTACGCAAACGACGTAATCGACGGAAAATTCGACGCTGGCCCGACGTCCATACTTAACATAGGATACGCCTCATATAGCAGGGGCAACTTTACGCTGGAAAAAGCCGAACGTAAACGACGTAAAAAAAAGCACCGGGCGGACGTACGTTTCTGAATCGGCGTATCTACCTAATTTGCATATTCCTCGCGTAAAGTTGTCCGGCCGCTGTGGGAGAGACCTGTCAAAGTGGGCCAGTCTGGAAGAAGTCCAGGGCCAGAGTTTTGTCCAAGTCCAGCCCTGTGCCCCAGTGATGGTGGCCTGGGATGCCTCATTAATGATTGATGGTTATGCTCCAGTGATGGTGTCCCATGATGCCCCAGCAATGGTGGATGGTGCTGCTCCAGTGATGGTGGCCAGGGATGTCCCAGCAATAGTGGGTGGTTATGCTTCAGTGATGGTGTCCCATGATACCCCAGCTATGGTAGACATTGCTGCTCCAGTGATGGTGGCCCAGAATGCCCCAACAATGGTGGACAGTGCTGCTCCAGTGATGATGGCCCATGATGCCCCAGCTATGGTGGATGGTGCTGCTCCAGTGATGATGGCCCATGATGCCCCAGCTATGGTGGATGGTGCTGCTCCAGTGATGATGGCCCATGATGCCCCAGCTATGGTGGATGGTGCTGCTCCAGCAATAGTGGCCAATGCAAGTGCTCAGTGTCTACACCCCTCCTACACTTGCCGCAGCTCCACCAGGCCAATATTTTGCCCATATGGCTGCTGCTCTAGTGATACCTTCCTGTGGTGCCCCAGTGATGGTGACCAGGGATGCCCCAGCGATGGTGACCAGGGATGCCCCAGGGATGGTGACCAGGGATGCCCCAGCTATGGTGACCAGGGATGCCCCAGCAATGGTGACCAGGGATGCCCCAGCAATGGTGACCAAGGATGCCCCAGCAATGGTGACCAAGGATGCCCCAGCGATGGTGACCAAGGATGCCCCAGCAATGGTGACCAAGGATGCCCCAGCGATGGTGACCAAGGATGCCCCAGCAATGGTGACCAAGGATGCCCCAGCGATGGTGACCAAGGATGCCCCAGCAATGGTGACCAGGGATGCCCCAGCAATGGTGACCAGGGATGCCCCAGCGATGGTGACCAGGGATGCCCCAGCAATGGTGACCAGGGATGCCCCAGCAATGGTGACCAAGGATGCCCCAGCAATGGTGACCAAGGATGCCCCAGCGATGGTGACCAAGGATGCCCCAGCAATGGTGACCAAGGATGCCCCAGCGATGGTGACCAAGGATGCCCCAGCAATGGTGACCAGGGATGCCCCAGCGATGGTGACCAGGGATGCCCCAGCAATGGTGACCAGGGATGCCCCAGCAATGGTGACCAGGGATGCCCCAGCAATGGTGACCAGGGATGCCCCAGCAATGGTGACCAGGGATGCCCCAGCGATGGTGACCAGGGATGCCCCAGCGATGGTGACCAGGGATGCCCCAGCGATGGTGACCAGGGATGCCCCAGCGATGGTGACCAGTGCAAGTGCTTCGTGTCTACACCCCTCCTTCACTTGCTGCAGCCCCTTTAGGAAAAAGAATTTGCCCATATAGGTGCTGCTCCAGTGATTGCCGCCAGGGATACTCCAGCGATGGCAGCCGGTGATGCCCCAGCAATGGCGGCCAGTGCAAGTGCTCAGCGTCTGCACCCCTCCTTCACTTAAAGCGGTGGTTCCCCCTTAAAAATGACTTTTTTCTTATTCCACTGCCCCCCCACATTCCACCACGATTAAGGCTCTTATTATTTTTTTCATGCTGTACATACCTTAGTACAGCATATTCACCCGTGCATCCGGGTTGCGAGTCCCGCGGGAGTGGGCGTTCCTCACATGCTGTTGATTGACGTTTTGCCCAAAAACGAGCTCCCCCCCCGTCGCGTACGTCACGCGTACGTCACGGTTGGCGAAAGGAGCCGAACGGCGAGTCGGCGCTATACTGCGCATGCGCATCGCCGTTCGGCTCCTTTCGCCAATCGTGACGCGGCTTACGCGACGGGGGGTGAGCTCGTTTTTGGGCAAAACGTCAATCAACAGCAAGTGAGGAACGCCCACTCCCGCGGGACTCGCAACCCGGATGCACGGGTGAATATGCTGTACTAAGGTATGTACAGCATGAAAAAAATAAGAGCCTTAATCGTGATGGAATGTGGGGGGGCAGTGGAATAAAAAAAAGTTGTTTTTAAGGGGGAACCACCGCTTTAAAGAGTCCCTCTACTTAAAACAGATGGTGGGTGAGCTGCATCCCACAATGGCTTCTTATAGATGTTGGGCACCTCCCATTCCTTGCCCACCCACCACCCCTATGGAACAGGTGGAGCTTGGAGTCACGGTGTCGCCTTTGGAGTTGCTGACTGACCCTCTGGTTGGCGATTAAAACCAGCGGGCCCCACATCATGAAGCGTGAAGTAAGAGCGGAGTGCCCCCCAGAAATGCTTTGTCAGCACTTTTCTGCAGATAGGCGGCTGAGCTCTTTATCATTCAGGAAGAAGGGAGTGACTCTGGAAGGTTTTTTCCATCCCTGTAATTAAAGGAAGGGATCACCCTGCAGTGGGTTGCTGCCATATTATTAATGAAAGACTCAAGTGGTGTCAAGGCGGAGTCACATTTCTGTAACACGGGCTCATCCTTAATGGCTTCATTTACTGCCGTCACCAAATTCACCGCCTTAAAGAGGAAATGACACTTGTGGCAGGAAGGATCCCGGGATTCCAGAGTCCAGGAACACACATACCTATCTATGGCTGCGACCTAGGCCGGAGCGCAGATCAGCGCAAAGAGCGTTTAATGAGCTGATTCACCATATAAAAGGATAACAAAGTGCTGCCTGCATATGAATAAGACTCCTTGTAATGCCAATAAAAATTACAATCTGCAGTGGCTACATTTTTCTAAAACCGAAAAATATGTAACATATTGTTTCCTCGGCAATCTAGGGGTGCTCTGTGTATCCTTCTCTTAGGACCTCCCACTCCCCCATACATTCTTCTGTTAGGACCTCCCCCCCATACATCCTTCTCTTAGGACCTCCAGCTCCCCCATACATCCTTCTGCTAGGACCTCCCCCACCCCCCATACATCCTTCTGTTAGGACCTCCCCCACCCCCCATACATCCTTCTGTTAGGACCTCCCCCAACCCCCATACATCCTTCTGTTAGGACCTCCCCCCCATACATCCTTCTGTTAGGACCTCCCCCACCCCCCATACATCCTTCTGTTAGGACCTCCCCCACCCCCCATACATCCTTCTGTTAGGACCTCCCCCACCCCCCATACATCCTTCTGTTAGGACCTCCCCCCCATACATCCTTCTCTTAGGACCTCCAGCTCCCCCATACATCCTTCTGTTAGGACCTCCCCCACCCCCCATACATCCTTCTGTTAGGACCTCCCCCAACCCCCATACATCCTTATGTTAGGACCTCCCACACCCCCATACATTCTTCTGTTAGGACCTCCCCCCACCCCTCATACATCCTTCTGTTAGGACCCCCCCCCCATACATCCTTCTGTTAGGACCTCCCCCATACATCCTTCTGTTAGGACCCCCCCCCCATACATCCTTCTGTTAGGACCTCCCCCATACATCCTTCTGTTAGGACCCACCCCCCATACATCCTTCTGATAGGACCTCCCCCACCCCCCATACATCCTTCTGTTAGGACCTCCCCCATACATCCTTCTGTTAGGACCGAACCTAGGGTTGCCACTTTTTCTTCAAGCCAAACCCGAACACTTTAGTGGCGCACAGTAAAAAAATAAATATTTTTGTATACACTATAGGACTGTAATCAGACCTGGGACACCTTTGGGCACTCCCAAAGAATATAGTAATGCGGAGCACATAGTGCCCCCTCACCCTCCTGTCAGGCCCTTGTCGGGCGCCGGGCATCTGAATGACAGCGGCGGGGGTGTCACCTGATTGGCTGAAGTGACAGGCATTGTGAAGAGGACGAGAGAAGACTCGGAAGGAGCGTGGAGGACAGCGCTGACCCGAGACAGGTAAGTGCCGGCCCCGGGGGGGGGGGGGGGCACACTGGCAGCATTTAATTATTATAATTTATGGGCACAGTGGCTGCGTTTGATGGGCACAGTGGCTGCATTTGATGGGCACAGTGGCTGCATTTGATGGGCACAGTGGTGGCAATTTATGGGCACAGTGGCTGCCTTTGATGGGCACAGTGGCTGCGTTTGATGGGCACAGTGAGGCTGCGTTTGATGGGCACAGTGAGGCTGCGTTTGATGGGCACAGTGGTGGCAATTTATGGGCACAGTGGCTGCGTTTGATGGGCACAGTGGCTGCGTTTGATGGGCACAGTGAGGCTGCGTTTGATGGGCACAGTGAGGCTGCGTTTGATGTTTTTTTTTTTTTTTAGTTTGTTTGCGCCCCCCAAAAATTTTGAGCAGCAGTCGCCAGTGCTCCAATCTGAGAAACATGGTGGCTTGTTGGTTGGCATCGCTGGTAGGGTAACTGGCTCACCAGAGCGTGCCAAAGATGTCTCCCTGACGTCCTAAGCGCTTTGAGTCCACAGGGGAAACGCGTTATAGAAATACAAATAAAAAAAGAAGAAAACACACAACACACGTGTTTCATAATGGAGCCAACTTCATCAGGAACAATGGGTTGTGTTCTACAGAACGTTCTGTTTTGTCGCTTAGCGCGCAGCAGAGATTTATGTCGCGGACAAACATTTTATATTATGTTTCTTTCAGCTGTATGTGAAATTTAGAAGCTCCATCTGTTAATCACTTTGCAATCGTTCATACGCAACCCCCCTTCCCCCCTCCGAGAGACGATCTGCATCAGGAGAAGTGTGAGAAGAGGAGATGGAGGCAGTCGCTCGGGAACACCATCCCCCGCCAAGACCATTTCTTCTGTCTGAATTAAAAACTAAAAAAAAAAAAAAAAAAAAAAAAAAACCAATGGAAGAATAAAAGGACTTCTAATATTCATAGACTGCGATCTGCTAAAATATTTATATTTTCTTTAAAGGAGACGAAGCCCTGGAAGTGTTCTTTGTATCCAATAAAATGAGAAAAATATTGGAAAAGTGCCACAGAAACCTCATGATGATCCCAATCTTATAAAATGTACAGAGCTATTCAAGGGACATGTCCAGGGATAGACTGGCCATTGGGACTACAGGGAGTTTCCCGGTGGGCCGATGGCTCAGTGGGCCGGCTTCAGTGACAGCGGACTGCCTCCCCCCTCCGCTCCTCTGTCTCTCCCTCCCCGAAGCACTCACCTGGGGGGGAACAGAGAAGCAGGGGGAGGACCAGAGGAGCATGGGGGAGGGGACAGACAGCTGACTCAACAGCTATGGCCCGGGAGTTTCTCACTTCTGCCTATTCTTGTCCCATAAGGGGGGGGGCACCGAACTGATTCTTTGCCCCGGGTGAAATAATGTCTAGCTTCCCCACTGGTACTGCCTATAAGAGTACCAGCGGTTCTACTCTAATAAAGTAGAGTGGCTAGTGAAGGTGGAGAGGGGGCTTGGGTGGCCGGGGGGGGGGGGGGGGGGGGGGTTGTCCGGCCGCCATGGGAGAGACCTGTCAAAGTGAACCAGTCTGGAAGAAGTCCAGGGCCAAATTGTTGTCCCAGTCCAGCCCTAGACATGTCTTGATTCTCGGGGGCCGGCAACTTCCCCAAACCAAAAAGAACCTCCAACTGCCGGAGACGGAGGCGCCAAACCAGAATCCGATCATCCAGATATAAATGTATCCTAAGATAAAAGGCTAAAACACAAACCCAATGCGTTTTGGGGAGACGGGGAATACCTTCTTCATCGGGGCTACAAAGACGCAACAATAGAATTCAAAAATAGATCAAGGAGAAGTAAAACAATTATGATGGTCTTCACAAGAAAATGCATAAAAAAGGTACCAAAATGTAAAAAATAAATAAAAATTAAATATAAAAAAAAAAAAAAAATTATATATATATATATATATATAGTATAGTATTTATTATTAATAATAATGTCTATTATTATTATGTTTTTACTTATTTTTTTTACATTTCATACACCTTTTATACATTTTACACACACATACATATATATATATATATATATATAATGTAAAATGTATAAAAGCTGCCAAATGTAAAAAATAAATCACAATATAATAATAATAATGTCTATACAATATATATATTTTTATTATTATATTTTATCTTTTTTACATTTTGGCACCTTTTTATACATTTAAGACCATTATTACTGTTTTATTTATCCGTGATATATTTTTGAATTCCATTGTGTGTATATATATATATATATATATATATACACACACACACACACACTATATATATATATATATATATATATATATATTTTTTTTTTTTTATCAAAAAAAAAAATTCTCACATGTAAAATGCATAAAAAGGTGGCAACTGTAAAAAAAAATAATAATATTATAATAATATTTTAATATACACACACGTATATATTTTTGTGTATCAAGCATTTTACATTTTATATATGAATATTTTATTTATCCTTCATAATTTTATGTTCAATCTGCCAAAACGCATTGGCCTTGCTTCAAAGTCTTCTATCTTTACCTTGGAAATAAATCTGATCTGGATGATGACATTTTGGGGTGGCACTTTTAGGGGCGCTCAGACAGCAGAAGGGATTCGCATAAAACTTCACCAGTCTATTTTGACACGCCGGTGTTCTGGTGAATAATTTGTACTGCGCAGGCGTGGCGCCGAGTCTCCGAAAATAGCCGAACATGTAGAGCCGAGAGTCAGCTCTGCACGGCGCATGCGCAATGACTATGACACGTGCCGCACGCTCCCGATGCTTGTGCTACTCTGCAAGGGGTGATTTTAACAATAAAGTACACGTCGTAGCGGGGCGTGTTGCCATCTGAGTTAAATGTGCAAATCCGCCCATCAACATTGCCATTGCAAAACCCGTCCAGCAACACACCCCGCTAAGACGTGTACTTTATTGTTAAAATCACCCCCTCACCCCTTGCAGAGCAGCACTAGCATCGGGAACGCGCGGCACGTGTCATAGTCATTGCGCATGCGCCGTGTAGAGCCGACTCTCAGCTCCACATGTTCGGCTATTTTCGGAGGCACGGTTGAGGTTCGTACTGTGCTAGCGCTGCGCCTGCGCAGTACAGGGGGGTCCTAATCCGCCGGGGGATCATTTTCAACAAGACACCTGTCTCACTAAAGGTATCCTCTGCTTACGCATTTCTTCTTTCCATCCTATGCCGAGTTTCAGGGGTCTGAGGCCTCGTACACACGACCGAGTTTCTCGGCAAAAACCAGCAAGAAACGTGCTGTTTTTTTTTGCCGAGGAAACCGGTCGTGTGTACATTTTTAGACGAGGAAACTGTCGAGGAACTCGTCGAGCCAAAAAGAGAGCATGTTCTCTTTTTCCTCGACGGGAATGGAGAAAATTGGCACGTCGAGTTCCTCGACAGCCTAACAAGGAACTCGACGAGCAAAACGATGTGTTTCGCCCGTCGAGTTCCTCGGTCGTGTGTACGAGGCCCGAGTCTATGGAAGGATCAGCCGAGGTGCTGAGAACGGTCTTGTTGGACATAGAAGGGTCAATGTGAGGGTCTCTACACCCCGACGAAGAATCTGACGCGTTTTCACGCATTACCGTATATTTGTTTGTAACAAAAAGGAAACAATAAGCAGTGTGAGGACGAGGAGGAAACTTTTGGAATGAAAACGTCTTTTTGTGAATCGGCCAACAAGGGGCAGCTGGCTGCGGAGAGCGACGCCTGACATTTCCTTCAGAGAACGCCATGTCCTTGGCCTTTGACTGTCACCCACCTATCATGAGACCGCCTGCAGCCCGGGACCCAGAACCCCTCCCGAGTCCCGACAATATCTCCAGACGGGTGTGAGGAACCTGCAATTATTAATCTGCAGTCTGTATAATTATCTGGGAGAGGAGAAGAGGGGGGTTGGGTGACACCTTCCTATTTCTGGGTGACACTCTCATATTTCAATGTATTTAGAGGCAGAAATGTGTCCAGAGGGAGGACAGAGGACACCGAAGAAACAAGCGCCGGGCCAAGGTCACGCTTTGTTTTGTAGGGTGACACGGCCGCCGGGTAGGATGGGACGGGAAAACAACAGCAGGAACGACTGGCTGCAGAGGAAAAGGAGATTGTTTATTAAGGGAGGAATTGGCATTAGATGGACTTCAAAAACCTGACCCCCTCCTAGCCCAAAAGAGGTATTTCTAGAGGCTGGCCTCAGACTTGCAGTCATACATGATACTATATGTGTTGTGGTGCTAATCATCTAGAAGGCCACATATACAGAAGATGCTTCTGACCTATATGATGCACTGCATTGCAGAGAATGGCGTGGCAGGTGTGTCCTGTCCAGTGTCCAGGTGTGCTGGCAGCCCTTTTCAAAGCCAGCAGATTGCTCTCCGTTGCCCCAGTGACGACGTCCGTTTGGACGAAACACGTAAGGTGAAGCTACAGTGGTGATGTCATCAAAAACAGCAGCTTGCCTTAACGTGCGCAGAGATGCCCCCAAAGCTCACTTTATATATGTATATATATATATATATATATATATATATATATATATATAGTATAGATGTGCTGCACCATCAGAATTTTCAATGTTATGTTCAACTGAATTACCTTTTAATGGAATTCAAGCTTTACATAAAACAGGGAACACGTCGGCCTCGCTAGATAATAATATGCTATATTATATTTCTGGAATTTAAAAATGTTACTTTTGTTGTGGAAAATAAAAACAGGAAGGATGGGAGGAAGGGAAAGACACAGGAAGGGAGGAAAGAAAAATAGGAAGGAAGGAAGGGAAAGAAAAACAGGAAGGAAGGGTGGAAGGGAAAGAAAAACAGGAAGGAAGGGTGGAAGGGAAAGAAAAACAGGAAGGAAGGGAAAGAAAAACAGGAAGGAAGGAAGGGAAAGAAAAACAGGAAGGAAGGAAGGAAGGAAGGAAGGAAGGGAAAGAAAAACAGGAAGCAAGGAAAAGAAAAACAGGAAGGAAGATAGGAAGGGAAAGAAAAACAGGAAGGGAGGGAGGAAGGGAAAGAAAAACAGGAAGGAAGGGAAAGAAACACAGGAGGGGAGGAAAAGAAAAACAGGAAGGGAGGGAGGAAGGGAAAGAAAAAAACAGGAAGCAAGGAAAAGAAAAACAGGAAGCAAGGGAAAGAAACACAGGAGGGGAGGAAAAGAAAAACAGGAAGGGAGGGAGGAAGGGAAATAAAAACAGAAAGGAAGAGAGGAAAAGAAAAACAGGAAGGGAGGAAAAGAAAAACAGGAAGGAAGGGAAAGAAAAAACTGAAAGGAAGGGAGAAAGGGAAAGAAAAAACAGGAAGGAAGGGAGAAAGGGAAAGAAAAACAGGAAGGAAGGGAAAGAAAAACAGGAAGGAAGGGAAAGAAAAACAGGAAGGAAGGGAAAGAAAAACAGGAAGGAAGGGAAAGAAAAACAGAAAGCAAGGGAGGAAGGAAAATAAAAAACAGAAAGGGAGGAAAAGTAAAACAGGAAGGGAGGAAGGAAGGGAAAGAAAAACAGGAAGGGAGGAAAAAGAAAACAGGAAGGAATGGAGGAAGGAAGAAAAAGAAAAACAGGAAGGGAGGAAGGAAAAGAAAAACGGGAAGGGAAGAAGGAAGGAAAAGACAAACAGGAAGGGAGGAAGGAAGAAAAAGAAAAACAGGAAAGAAGGAAGGAAAAGAAAATCAGAAAGAGAGAAAGGAACAATCAATAAAGGCATCAATAAAAAATAAAAAAAACAACAAAAAGAAGAGGAAAGAAGAAAAGAAAAACAGGAGGGGAGGGAGGGAGGGAGGAAGAAAGGAAAAGAGGAAGGAATTGAGGAAGGAAGGTAAAGAATAACAGGAAGGGAGAAAGGAAAAGAAGAAGGAAGGAAGGAAAAAGAAAAACAAAAGAAGGAAGAGAGGAGAGAAAAGAAAGAAAGGGTTTCTTAATAATAATAATAAAATCTTTTTTCTAACAATAAATGATCCTAATAGCGTATTCCATATACAAAGATCTCTCTCTATCTGCAGAGAACGGAGCGCGCGCCGTCAGGCCCGGTCTTCCGATGTAAAGAGAAAATAAACTTGTAGGCTATAAATAGCGACAACACTTTATACATCACAAACTTCCCTTCATAAGATTTACACGGATAGCTCAAACATTATAGCAGAACTCCAGCTTTTGCTTCAATCCTCACCTTCAATCCAGAGCCGTCTCCTGCAGTAATTTCTCTCCACCAGTAGATGTCCTCAGTCTTCCAGGTTGAATGATGTCCAGCATCATTCTACCCACTTCCTCTGAGCCCAGGCTGTCTTGGACACACCCCCTTGGGGGGATGTCACCACACCAGCCGCTGTCACAGGGGGAGAAAAGGGATCACCTGTGACACCCCCTGACCAATGAACACAAAGGTGATGTGTATGGTGTGTTGTTGTGCTCCTCCTCCCCCGTTGCGGCGTGCCTGCTGTCACAGAGAAGGGTACGGACTGTACACCGGCTTTTATGGGAATATTTTTAGCTCTGTGTGTTGTCCTGCCTCCCCACACCCAGAACTCGCTGTAGTATTTTCATGACTAATCGGCAGGAAATAGTGGAGCTGTGAATGAGCAAACGCGTTATTCAGACTATTTCAGAAGACGATGAAGGTGAAGGATACAAACAAGGATACAATGGGCCGCCCGCCGCCGCCGTGATACATTCATCCTCCTGAAAACTTGTTTTTGCTGTCATGAGTTATGTGACCTATTTGCACGCATCGAAAAGCGACACGCATACCATAGTCACAGGTGAACCCGGGGGAAGGGGGAGCAAAACACCAAACTGCCCCACAGGTGAACCCGGGGGAGCAAAACACCAAACTGCCCCACAGGTGAACCCGGGGGAGCAAAACACCAAACTGCCCCACAGGTGAACCCGGGGGAAGGGGGAGCAAAACACCAAACTGCCCCACAGGTGAACCCGGGGGAAGGGGGAGCAAAACACCAAACTGCCCCACAGGTGAACCCGGGGGAAGGGGGAGCGGGGGCAGGGAGAGGGGGAGCAAAACACCAAACTGCCCCATAGGTGAACCCGGGGGAAGGGGGAGCAAAACACCAAACTGCCCCACAGGTGAAGCCGGGGAAAGGGGGAGCGGGGGCAGGGAAGGAGGAGCAAAACACCAAACTGCCCCACAGGTGAAGCCGGGGAAAGGGGGAGCGGGGGCAGGGAAGGGGGAGCAAAACACCAAACTGCCCCACAGGTGAACCCGGGGGAAGGGGGAGCGGGGGCAGGGAAGGGGGAGCAAAACACCAAACTGCCCCACAGGTGAACCCGGGGGAAGGGGGAGCGGGGGCAGGGAAGGGGGAGAAAAACACCAAACTGCCCCACAGGTGAACGTGGGGGCAGGGAAGGGGGGAGCAAAACACTAAACTGCCCCACAGGTGAACCCGGGGGAAGGGGGAGTGGGGGCAGGGAAGGGGGAGCAAAACACCAAACGGCCCCACAGGTGAACCCGGGGGAAGATGGAGTGGGGGCAGGGAAGGGGGAGAAAAACACCAAACTGCCTGCTGGTGAACGTATGATGTTCTATGGAGGTTGGAGGTCTGCTGGTGAATGTATGATGTTCTATGGAGGTCTGTTGGTGAACGTATAATGATGTTCTATGGAGGTTGGAGGTCTGTTGGTGAACGTATGATGCTCTATGGAGGTTGGAGGTCTGCTGGAGAATGTATGATGTTCTATGGAGGTTGGAGGTCTGTTGGTGAATGTATGATGTTCTATGGAGGTTGGAGGTCTGTTGGTGAACGTATGATGTTCTATGGAGGTTGGAGGTCTGTTGGTGAACGTATGATGTTCTATGGAGGTTGGAGGTCTGTTGGAGAACGTATGATGTTCTATGGAGGTTGGAGGTCTGTTGGAGAACGTATGATGTTCTATGGAGGTTGGAGGTCTGTTGGTGAACGTATGATGTTCTATGGAGGTTGGAGGTCTGTTGGTGAACGTATGATGTTCTATGGAGATCTGTTGGTGAATGTATGAGGTTCTATGGAGGTCTGTTGGAGAACGTACGATGTTCTATGGAGGTTGGAGGTCTGTTGGTGAATGTATGATGTTCTATGGAGGTCTGTTGGTGAATGTATGATGTTCTATGGAGGTCTGTTGGTGACCGTATGATGTTCTATGGAGGTTGGAGGTCTGTTGGTGAATGTATGAGGTTCTATGGAGGTCTGTTGGTGAATGTATGATGTTCTATGGAGGTTGGAGGTCTGTTGGTGAATGTATGAGGTTCTATGGAGGTCTGTTGGTGACCGTATGATGTTCTATGGAGGTTGGAGGTCTGTTGGTGACCGTATGATGTTCTATGGAGGTTGGAGGTCTGTTGGTGAATGTATGAGGTTCTATGGAGGTCTGTTGGTGACCGTATGATGTTCTATGGAGGTTGGAGGTCTGTTGGAGAACGTACGATGTTCTATGGAGGTTTGGGCCTGGATCAGGCGAGGTCTGATCTGGAAAACAGCTAAAGCTGCTAGAAGCGAGGGAAAGTGCGTGGAAGAAATGATTTCCTATATTTGATCAGAATTGGGTGAAAGGTTTCGGCGTAGTAATCGCGTGATCGACACGTTGCGTTGTTGTTGCCCAAATTTAGAATCAGCATGAAATGACTCGGCTGAATCAGATTTATGCTCCAGATTTCAACACGTATTTACAACGGCCGGCACCATATTGTACCCGGGAGATAAGGATCAGTGAGTCACGTTATGGCTCACCTCTACCCCACTCCGATCCTGCATGCGCTGCAGCCAATTGTGTAAACTGTCACCCAACTGCAGAGAGGAAATCGATCACAAGTGACACTTACTAATCCAGATCCCATCATCAAATGGCGCAATTCTTTTTTTTTTAAATAGCAAAAAAACTTCCTTTTTCTTTATTTTAAAGTATTTTCTTACTCCAAGAAAACCTTCAGGCAGCAGCAAATGTTTTCTCAATATATGTCCCCAATGATCTCTTACACTCTGTTGTCAGCTAATCACTCCTTAACGCTGCTTCTCTGAAATTCCTCTTGGGAGGGCGACCAGTGTAGACATCACTTGAGCACCCAAGTCAGGAGCACATGGTCCCTGATCCCCAATAATAGGAAAGCACATGTGCATTTCTGTCCAAGGCCTGCCCAAGTCAGGCGCGCATGGTCCCTCATCCCCAATAATAGGAAAGCACATGTGTACCTCTGTCCAAGGCCTGCCCAAGTCAGGCGCGCATGGTCCCTCATCCCCAATAATAGGAAAGCACATGTGCACCCCTGTCCAAGGCCTGCCCAAGTCAGGAGCACATGGTCCCTCATCCCCAATAATAGGAAAGCACATGTGCACCTCGGTCCAAGGCCTGCCCAAGTCAGGCGCACATGGTCCCTCATCCCTAGTAATAAGAAAGCACATGTGCACCCCTGTCCAAGGCCTGCCCAAGTCAGGAGCACATGGTCCCTCACCCCCAATAATAAGAAAGCACATGTGCACCCCTGTCCAAGGCCTGCCCAAGTCAGGAGCACATGGTCCCTCATCCCTAGTGATAAAGCACATGCACGCCCGACCTAGCTTGTAGCGCACAAACTCTAGACCAGTGGATGTAACTTTTGAGGTATAGGAGGCCTTACATCACCAAAGGGCAGCACATAATGTTCACTATATGTAATACTACAGAAGACGGTCTATGGACAGAGACTATGAATATGCTGCAGGTGTTTTTGGAGACTAGAGATATGGTGCAGGACATAGACTGAGTCTGGGGGAATATTACATGAGACTGCTAGAGATCACTACTATTGCAGTCTCTTTATAACCAAATGCACCCACCAATGACCACTTGGGTCTGAGAGCCACACAACAAGTACAAAAGGGCCGCATATTACCGTTGGGCAGCAGGTTGAGCACCAGGGCTACAGACATTATCCAATAATCACATTAGTGCCCTCGCCCCCAGTGCCATGATAAAATGCGTGCACACCCCATGCCAGGCTGAATTGCATGCACTGTAGACATCACACAATGGTTGCATGATTGCCCTCCTCCCTAGGTGCCATTATAAAGCCTGTGCCAGGCTGAGGCGCACACATAAGGGTTGTTATATCGGGGTTCCGGGGGACCCTGCAAAGCAATGCAGCCACCCCTAAAGACCCCTAAAGACAGCAATAGAGAAGAGAGGAACGTCTGGGGTGGAATGCAAACAAGTGACAAGCTGCAGACAGAAAGCTAAGAGGAAGCATGGGAAGTCCTGCAGTGTGCTGCTATAGATCACATTTCACACTGAAGGTTTAATAACACTAAAAATATCTGCTAACGAGGCGACCTGCTGATGGAAGGGGGAGGGGGGGGGGGTCAAGAGAAACCGGGCAACAAACCCGAAAGTGTATGTACGGGCAAAGAAAAATAAAAAGTGTGTTTGTGTTCCACAATCACAACATGCTCAGTGCTTTGCATGAGTGAGCACACTGTCAAAGAAAGCATACGTGTTGATCCTGCCAGAAATCCTGCCTACAAGACATTTCCTTTTATAGGTGACGACGCCAACCCTGGGAATGCAATGGCACAAACCTTGGCTATCCAAGACAATAAAGTGGAGTGATGTGCAATTTCTGCAACAATGGAAAGATCTCAAGTGTTCATAGCCAACTTCTTCCTGGATGTCATGGCGATCCTTTTCTTCAATACTTTCACAGTCACTGAGCCCAGAGAAGTGCGCAGGCCAGGAATTCGGATTTCTCTCAGATGTATACTTGTTCAGGGATTAGTATTGAAGCCAGCAGGCCAGGCAACTAGAAGGTTCAGAAGGAGGTCAGCAATGGTGCCCCCCCCCCCCCATACTTCCCTCTGTGCTGCTCCCCTTTAATATACAGAATGTTCCATATTTCAGGACTGTCCCCCTTTAATATACAGAATGTTCCTATATTACAGGACTGATCCCCTTTAATATACAGAATGTTCCTATATTACAGGACTGTCCCCCTTTAATATACAGAATGTTCCTATATTACAGGACTGATCCCCTTTAATATACAGAATGTTCCTATATTACAGGACTGTCCCCCTTTAATATACAGAATGTTCCTATATTACAGGACCGTTCCCCTTTAATATACAGAATGCTCCATATTACAGGACTGTCCCCCTTTAATATAAAGAATGTTCTTATATTACAGGACCGTCCCCCTTTAATATACAGAATGTTCTATATTAGAGGACTGTCCCCCTTTAATATACAGAATGTTCCTATATTACAGGACTGTCCCCCTTTATATACAGAATGTTCTATATTAGAGGACTGTCCCCCTTTAATATACAGAATGTTCCTATATTACAGGACTGTCCACCTTTATATACAGAATGTTCCTATATTACAGGACTGTCCCCCTTTATATACAGAATGTTCCATATTACAGGACTGTCCCCCTTTAATATAAAGAATGTTCTTATATTACAGGACTGTCCCCCTTTATATACAGAATGTTCTATATTAGAGGACTGTCCCCCTTTAATATACAGAATGTTCCTATATTACAGGACTGATCCCCTTTAATATACAGAATGTTCCTATATTACAGGACTGTCCCCCTTTAATATACAGAATGTTCCATATTACAGGACCGTCCCCCTTTAATATACAGAATGTTCTATATTAGAGGACTGTCCCCCTTTAATATACAGAATGTTCCTATATTAGAGGACTGTCCCCCTTTAATATACAGAATGTTCCTATATTACAGGACTGTCCCCCTTTATATACAGAATGTTCTATATTAGAGGACTGTCCCCCTTTAATATACAGAATGTTCCTATATTACAGGACTGTCCACCTTTATATACAGAATGTTCCTATATTAGAGGACTGTCCCCCTTTAATATAAAGAACGTTCCATATTACAGGACTGTCCCCCTTTAATATACAGAATGTTCCTATATTACAGGACTGTCCCCCTTTATATACAGAATGTTCTATATTAGAGGACTGTCCCCCTTTAATATACAGAATGTTCTATATTAGAGGACCGTCCCCCTTTAATATACAGAATGTTCTATATTAGAGGACTGTCCCCCTTTAATATACAGAATGTTCCTATATTAGAGGACTGTCCCCCTTTAATATACAGAATGTTCCTATATTACAGGACTGTCCCCCTTTAATATACAGAATGTTCCTATATTACAGGACTGTCCCCCTTTAATATACAGAATGTTCCTATATTACAGGACCGTCCCCCTTTAATATACAGAATGTTCTATATTACAGGACTGATCCCCTTTAATATACAGAATGTTCCTATATTACAGGACTGTCCCCCTTTAATATACAGAATGTTCTATATTACAGGACTGATCCCCTTTAATATAAAGAATGTTCTTATATTACAGGACTGTCCCCCTTTAATATACAGAATGTTCCATATTACAGGACTGTCCCCCTTTATATACAGAATGTTCTATATTAGAGGACTGTCCCCCTTTAATATACAGAATGTTCCATATTACAGGACTGTCCCCCTTTAATATACAGAATGTTCCTATATTACAGGACTGTCCCCCTTTAATATACAGAATGTTCCTATATTACAGGACTGTCCCCCTTTATATACAGAATGTTCCTATATTACAGGACTGTCCCCCTTTATATACAGAATGTTCTATATTAGAGGACTGTCCCCCTTTAATATACAGAATGTTCCTATATTACAGGACTGTCCCCCTTTAATATAAAGAACGTTCCATATTACAGGACTGTCCCCCTTTAATATACAGAATGTTCCTATATTACAGGACTGATCCCCTTTATATACAGAATGTTCCTATATTACAGGACTGTCCCCCTTTATATACAGAATGTTCTATATTAGAGGACTGTCCCCCTTTAATATACAGAATGTTCCTATATTACAGGACTGATCCCCTTTAATATACAGAATGTTCCTATATTACAGGACTGTCCCCCTTTAATATACAGAATGTTCTATATTACAGGACTGTCCCCCTTTAATATACAGAATGTTCCTATATTACAGGACTGTCCCCCTTTAATATAAAGAACGTTCCATATTACAGGACTGTCCCCCTTTAATATACAGAATGTTCTATATTACAGGACTGTCCCCCTTTAATATAAAGAATGTTCTTATATTACAGGACTGTCCCCCTTTAATATACAGAATGTTCTATATTACAGGACTGTCCCCCTTTAATATACAGAATGTTCCTATATTACAGGACTGTCCCCCTTTAATATACAGAAAGTCCTATATTACAGGACTGTCCCCCTTTATATACAGAATGTCCTATATTACAGGACTGATCCCCTTTAATATACAGAATGTTCCTATATTACAGGACTGATCCCTCCAAGCTGCACCAGCAGAAAGAGGAACTACATGTAGTAGCAGTCAATGCACAGAGAGCACTAGACGGGTCCAGAGTCCATGGTGTGTATTTACAATGCAGATTGCTTTAGAATATCTACTGATACAAACAAGGCTGCAGACTGTAAATTAAAAAAAAAAAAAAGCTCAACCTCACCTTTCTTCACCCCTGACAGTTGCTAAGCAACCATTCTTGTCATACCTGTGTTGCAGGTGCACCTCCGGCCAGGGACACACCCCCTTAAAGTGACACTTCCAGTCCTAAAACCTCACATTTAGTATTAAGAGACAAAATACTTTTTCTGATGAATTTATTTTAATTTATCTTCCAATAGAAGCACCTAACACTTAGATCTACCTGTAGATAGAGAGATAAATAGAGAGATAATTAAACATTCTCCCGCCACAATGGCCCGGATTCACAAAGCACTTGCGCCGACGTATCTCGAGATACGCCACGTAAGTGCAAATATGCGCCGTCGTATCTATGTGCCGTGCCCACAAACTGAGTAACTTGCCTACGCCGGCGTAGAGTGAGCGCATATTTACGCTGGACGCATGTGGCGCTCCCATTGATTTCCTATTCAAATATGGAAATGAGGGAGATACGTCGATTCACGAACGTACTTGCGCCCGGCACATAATATACGTGGTTTGCGTAAGTCGTACATCGGGCGTAAAGTTATTCCCCATATAGGAGGCGCAACTAATACAAAGGTATGGACCAGGGAACACAGCCGTCCTATCTTTTGTCGTTTACGTTGTACGTGAATATAGCTGGGCGTAGGTTAAGTTCACGCCGTAGGCAGTGATCCGGCAAATCTTAGGGAGTAGTTCCGACGTGATTCTGAGCATGCGCACTGGATGCGTCCACGGGGCGGCGCATGCGCCGTTTGTTATTCGTATCTTTATGGCGCTCGGCCCATCATTTGCATGGGGTCACGCCTCATTAGCATGGCTCACGCCCACTTCCACTTACAACGACTTACGCCTAAGAAACCCAGCGCAGATTTGGTGGCAAGTGCTTTGTGAATTCGGTGCTTGACTCTCTGCGCTGCGTTGGCGTAGCGTAAAGAAGATAAGCTACGGCGGCATAAATATGCGCCGATGTATGTGAATCGGGGCCAATGACTTCTGTATCTAAATATTTAGTAAAAAACTCTGAAATGTTTTATTTATAGTTTATTTATATTATAAATGAGTTTCTAGATTATATTTGGTTTATGTTTGTTATTGTTTTGTGTTATTATATTGGATTTGTTTTTGTGTAAATATCTTATTGCTTTTTCTGTTTGTTTTTATCATGCGAGTGTTTTGACTTACATTTCTCTAAACAATAAACAGTAAAGTTGATATTTTTGGGGGATTTTCTGCTGCAGAAATTGTAGATTTGAGTAAACAGAAAGTTGCCTGAATAGCCAACAACCTGAGCTGGCCTCCCCCGGCCAGGAAACCACAAAAGCACTCCGGCTCCATCCCACCAGCCCCAGTCCAGGCCGGCAACAAGGAGCCAGTGTTCCCAGAGAGAACAGAAGGGTACACATGGCAGGAAGCCTGCAGACCTGGACAGAGGAGCTCACACTCTACACAGGTAGGACACAGCAGGCGGACGCTGATCAGCCATACAAGCTAATAACACAAAGGGGTTGATTTACTAAAGGCAAAGTGACTCTGCAAGTGCAGTTGCTCCAGAGCTTAGTAAATAAGGAAAGCTTCACTTTGTAAATAATACCCAATCACCTGCAAGGAAAAAAACAAACAGCATTTTCGCTTGCACACAATTGGATGATGGAAGTCAGCAGAGCTTCTGTTCATTTACTAAGCTCTGGAGCAGCTGCACTTGCAGAGTAGACAGTCTTGTTTACTTTAGTAAATCAACCCCTATGGGCCTGCCTTTCACCGGACCACAGAGCTTACACTTCACTGACAGCTACATTTTACAGGCATCGTCTAGTTTGTATATAATACAGACACATACAATCCCTGTACAGTCAAATCACATGTCCTGGTAGTTGTGGGCAACTCAGGGCTTTATACTCCATTACTGCCTTGTACTGTATGTTACCTTTTCTGTATCTGTATATTATCCAATGTGGGATTTATTTTATACACCGAACATTTTATATTGTATAATCCTCCTTCAGTGTGCTGGAGAAATTCACAACACTTTGCACTGGAGAGTAAAATATGCATCATTTTTGCCACATTCATCAGATGCTCAGATTGTAAACTAGAAATGAGACTATAGCTGCAAATGCAGGACAGCTTGTTTCCTGTATTAAGGAGGACTCTGCCATGGTATGGAGGACTGTGCCATGGTATGGAGGACTGCACCGTGGTATGGAGGACTGTGCCGTGGTATGGAGGACTGTGCCATGGTATGGAGGACTGGGCCATGGTATGGAGGATTGTGCCATGGTATGGAGGACTGTACCGTGGTATGGAGGACTGTGCCATGGTATGGAGGACTGTACCGTGGTATGGAGGACTGTGCCATGGTATGGAGGACTGTGCCGTGGTATGGAGGACTGTGCCATGGTATGGAGGACTGTACCATGGTATGGAGGACTGTACCATGGTAAGGAGGACTGTACCATGGTATGGAGGACTGGTCACCATTACAGAGCTCCTTGTACTGGATTGTACTCACATCATACTATAGATGACTCCACTCCTCACACAATATAATTGTACTATACATTACTGAGATCACTGGACAACAATCCTCTACATCAGGTTATTATACTATTACTCAGATAATAATACTGTATATGACTGAGGTCCCTGTAGTTGGTAATAATACTCAGGCTACATATTACTGAGGTCCCTGTAGTTAGTAATATGTAGTCTGAGTATTATTACTGAGGTCCCTGTAGTTGGGAATAATACTCAGGATACATATTACTGAGGTCCCTGTAGTTGGGAATAATACTCAGGCTACATATTACTGAGGTCCCTGTAGTTAGTAATATGTAGTCTGAGTATTATTACTGAGGTCCCTGTAGTTGGGAATAATACTCAGGATACATATTACTGAGGTCCCTGTAGTTGGGAATAATACTCAGGCTACATATTACTGAGGTCCCTATAGTTAGCAATAATACTACATATTACTGAGGTTCTGATGCTTTAGTAATGTACTGTGCAGCAATGTGTACTATGCAATGAGTAACTATTTTATGAACAACAATATTACTGAGATCCTCCATTCCACTGATCAGCACACTGTGTGATATGATTGAGATCTCTGAACGGTATTTACATTATAACCCCCCCCCCCCTCCATTCATTTGTATGATAGTGGGGAGATGTTCTGTAGTTCCTAGAAGAGGAGGCTGATAACTCAATACATAAGAATTGACAAGCATATTGGATTTGTGGCATAAAAGGTATTTTCGGTTCTTACTAAAAATGTTATTAGTCCAACAAAACCAAAGAAACAAGACAAGTGATAAATCCTCCGACAAGCCGCAATACAAGAACATTCTGATGATTCGATACATTGTAAGAGAATTGTACAATGTCTGCGGCTTTGCTGAAATTGATACTTTATAACATTCAATGGATCGCTGCATCCGGCATTATATCCGAGTTCCCCCCCCCAGTACCGTCCACATCCCCGAACTGTACAGAACAGAGAACACCTCTGTCATCCATCATCCTATTCCATAAATCCTGATCTACAGACAGAATCTCTCCACACACAACACAATCATCTGACATCCGCATACAATCTTACTGAGTTCAAATTGATACTTTATAACCTTCTATTGATTGTTACATCCGCCATTATATCTCATCTCTGTGCATAAACCATGTATGGTGTACCCCAATATTGTCCAACAACACCCCTGTAATGCTTCACCTGATCAGTGATCCTCCTATTCCATAAATCCTGACAACAACAAATAGAGAGACCCCCCCCCCCCCTGTACACAACCATCTGATCAATGATCCTCCTATTCCATAAATCCTGATACCAACAAATAGAGAGACCCCCCCCCCCCCCCCTGTACACAACCATCTGATCAATGATCCTCCTATTCCATAAATCCTGATACCAACAAATAGAGAGACCCCCCCCCCCCCTGTACACAACCATCTGATCAATGATCCTCCTATTCCATAAATCCTGATACCAACAAATAGAGAGACCCCCCCCCCCCTGTACACAACCATCTGATCAATGATCCTCCTATTCCATAAATCCTGATACCAACAAATATATAGACACCCCCCCCCCCCCCTGTACACAACCATCTGATCAATGATCCTCCTATTCCATAAATCCTGATACCAACAAATAGAGAGACCCCCCCCCCCCTGTACACAACCATCTGATCAATGATCCTCCTATTCCATAAATCCTGATACCAACAAATAGAGAGACCCCCCCCCCCCTGTACACAACCATCTGATCAATGATCCTCCTATTCCATAAATCCTGATACCAACAAATATATAGACCCCCCCCCCCCCCTGTACACAACCATCTGATCAGTGATCCTCCTATTCCATAAATCCTGATACCATCAGATAGAGAGACCCCCCCCCCCCCCTGTACACAACCATCTGATCAATGATCCTCCTATTCCATAAATCCTGATACCAACAAATAGAGAGACCCCCCCCCCCCCTGTACACAACCATCTGATCAGTGATCCTCCTATTCCATAAATCCTGATACCATCAGATAGAGAGACCCCCTCTGTAAACATTCATCTGACACCTGCATACAATCATTTCCTGTACAGCACTAAGGGGGTAGACCCCCAATCCAGCCTGCAGTGCTCCCCATGCAGGGTGCTCAGTCCATGTCTGGGATCACAGGTAGAGGGGAGACCCCAGACCCCCCCATAGTGCTCACCATGCAGGGTGCCCAGTCCATGTCTGGGATCACAGGTAGAGGGGAGACCCAAGAAGCCCCCCATAGTGCTCACCGTGCAGGGTGCTCAGTCCATGTCTGGGATCACAGGTAGAGGGGAGACCCCAGACCCACCCATAGTGCTCACCATGCAGGGCTCAGTCCATGTCTGGGATCACAGGTAGAGGGGAGACCCCAGACCCCCCCATAGTGCTCACCATGCAGGGTGCCCAGTCCATGTCTGGGATCACAGGTAGAGGGGAGACCCAAGAAGCCCCCCATAGTGCTCACCGTGCAGGGTGCTCAGTCCATGTCTGGGATCACAGGTAGAGGGGAGACCCCAGACCCCCCCATAGTGCTCACCATGCAGGGTGCCCAGTCCATGTCTGGGATCACAGGTAGAGGGGAGACCCAAGAAGCCCCCCATAGTGCTCACCGTGCAGGGTGCTCAGTCCATGTCTGGGATCACAGGTAGAGGGGAGACCCCAGACCCCCCCATAGTGCTCACCATGCAGGGCTCAGTCCATGTCTGGGATCACAGGTAGAGGGGAGACCCCAGACCCCCCCATAGTGCTCACCATGCAGGGTGCTTAGTCCATGTCTGGGATCACAGGTAGAGGGGAGACCCCAGACCCCCCCATAGTGCTCACCATGCATGTCTGGGATCACAGGTCCTCAGGCTGGGAGCTCCTCATCCTTCCCAGTATAATCCAGTAGAGTATTCCAGGCTGATCTGTGTGCACAGCTTGTACTCTCCTCCTCCTATAACCAGCCTCTGTCTATTTCCTCCTGCCTTACAGGGCAGATGATAGTTTATATGAATGGGTTGGGCAGTGACGTCACACAGACACCCCCTCCCAGCTCAGGCTTCTTAAAAGGGCAACAGGCAAGTGGGGGAGGGGAAGAGGGGACCCGCAGGAGGAATGCTGGGGCAATGTCTGAGTGGTGTCACAGCAGATTATTCTGCAGCCCCCTCCATGGGGAGGAAAAATCAGAGGATGAAATAGTTGTGCCCAGATTGGAGATCCTCAGAGGAGTGCCAGGGGGTGCTGCAGGTTCAGCTAAAAGGAAGACTCCCATAGACTTCCATTGTATGAGAGCGGAAAACAGGAACATGGGCACTGATTATTAATAGAAACTAATACAACACAACAAATGATACATCTATCTATATATATAGATCCTGTGTAATAATCATATTTACTATATAACATTTATATGTTCAGAATTATTGTACATTATATATATTTATATATATATAAAAATGTTTTGTCTATTGTAGTAATTATCAACAAATATCTTTTCTCTTCTCTGCTCACATAAAATAAACATAAAACATAAAATAAACATAAAGTAGACAGTATAACGTTTATTATATTTTAATATAATTATGACTGCACTTTATATAAAACGAATAATAATAATATATATAAATAATAATAATAATAATATATATAATTTATAAATATTTATATTTATTTATATCATTATGTATTTATAAATACTCTAATAGCACAATATACATTTCTCCCAGCAAATACAAAGTCCTATATAGTATAGAGAACAATGCACCTTTGTTCAGATCTGGATGGTTACAAACTCCAGTGAAAAAGACCTAAATATTATTATATTTTTAGTATTGTATTTGAACCAGTAGCAGCCACTGTGCCATCAAATGTAGCCACTGTGCCCATCAAACACAGCCACTGTGCCCATCAAACGCAGCCACTGTACCCATCAATTTCTGCCACTGTGCCATCAAACACAGCCACTGTGCCCATCAATTTCTGCCACTGTGCCATCAAACGCAGCCCTGTGCCATCAAACGCAGCCACTGTGCCCATCAATTGCCGCCACTGTGCCAATAAACGCAGCCACTGTGCCCATCAAACACAGCCACTGTGCCACTGTGCTAACCCTAATCCTAACTCTAGCTTTGCAGTGAGTCTTTCAACTTTTTTTTAACGTTTTTGCAATATCGTTTCTTAGCTTTCTTTTGCATTTTTCCATGTTAGTGTTAAAAAAAAACGGTGAGCCATGTTTTTGAGTGTTTATTGACGTTCATCAGCGTTTATGAGCACTTGGCGGTTTTTTGTTGTAAAAAAAAACACTCCTGAACGCGATTTTAGGGCGTTCAGAAAACAGCCCATAAACGCCACTGCTGATAAACGTCCTTCCATGTGCACATAGACACATAGGATAACATAGCCACATAGGATAATATAGACACATAGGATAATATAGGATAATATAGACACATGGGATAACATAGACACATAGGATAATATAGAGGATAACATAGACACATAGGATAATATAGACACATAGGATAATATACACACATAGGATAATATAGACACATAGGATAATATACACACATAGGATAATATAGAGGATAACATAGACACATAGGATAATATAGACACATAGGATAATATAGACACATAGGATAATATAGACACATAGGATAATATAGACACATAGGATAATATAGACACATAGGATAATATAGACACATAGGATAATATAGGATAATATAGACACATGGGATAATATAGGATAATATAGACACATGGGATAACATAGACACATAGGATAATATAGAGGATAACATAGACACATAGGATAATATAGACACATAGGATAATATACACACATAGGATAATATAGACACATAGGATAATATACACACATAGGATAATATAGAGGATAACATAGACACATAGGATAATATAGACACATAGGATAATATAGACACATAGGATAATATAGACACATAGGATAATATAGACACATAGGATAATATAGACACATAGGATAATATAGACACATAGGATACTATAGACACATAGGATACTATAGACACATAGGATAATATAGACACATGGGATAATATAGACACATGGGATAATATAGACACATAGGATAATATAGACACATAGGATAATATAGACACATGGGATAATATAGACACATGGGATAATATAGACACATAGGATAATATAGACACATAGGATAATATAGACACATAGGATAATATAGACACATAGGATAATATAGACACATGGGATAATATAGACACATAGGATAATATAGACACATGGGATAATATAGACACATAGGATAATATAGATACATAGGATACTATAGACACATAGGATAATATAGACACATAGGATAATATAGAGGATAACATAGACACATAGGATAATATACACACATAGGATAATATAGAGGATGACATAGACACATAGGATAATATAGACACATAGGATAATATAGACACATAGGATAATATAGACACATAGGATAATATAGACACATAGGATAATATAGACACATGGGATAATATAGACACAGAGGATAATATACACACATAGGATAATATAGACACATAGGATAATATAGAGGATAACATAGACACAGAGGATAATATATAGGATAACATAGACACATAGGATAATATAGACACATAGGATAATATAGAGGATAACATAGACACAGAGGATAATATAGACACATAGGATAATATACACACATAGGATAATATAGAGGATAACATAGACACAGAGGATAATATAGACACATGGGATAATATAGACACATAGGATACTATAGACACATGGGATACTATAGACACATAGGATAATATAGATACATAGGATAATATAGACACATAGGATAATATAGACACATAGGATAATATAGAGGATAACATAGACACATAGGATAATATAGACACATAGGATAATATAGACACATAGGATAACACAGACACATGGGATAATATAGACACATAGGATAACATAGACACATAGGATAATATAGACACATAGGATAATATAGACACATAGGATAATATAGACACATAGGATAATATAGACACATGGGATAATATAGATACATAGGATAATATAGACACATAGGATAATATAGACACATAGGATAATATAGACACATAGGATAATATAGACACATAGGATAATGTAGACACATGGGATAATATAGACACATAGGATAATATAGACACATAGGATAATATAGACACATAGGATAATATAGACACATAGGATAATATAGACACATAGGATAATGTAGACACATGGGATAATATAGACACATAGGATAATATAGACACATAGGATAATATAGATGTGAAGAAAATAGACTTTATTCTGGACTTTCTCATAGGTTCTGTTTGTTTTTTAAGAACCCCTAGACCGATCTGGGTGAAATTTGGATATGTTGATCCCCCAGATCGGAGCTATCAGGGGATATGTAATTGTAGGGATACCTTGTGTGGAAAGGGGTGCTCCAACTTTTGGGAAACTTGGGGTGCTCTCTGCCTGGAGATAATTGGTTTATTCCTTAACTGATATCAATATCTCCCAGGCAGAGCTTGCTGTGATAATATCGTCTGCGGTGTCATGTAAATGAACTTTCGTCTGTCTCTCAAGAAGCATTCATTGTGTGAATTTCTATTGTTTAGCAGGTGAGAAGAGCTTATCTCTGCATCACCTCGTCTGGGTAACTGACCAGTAATTAACACATGTGGATTACATCGGAGACAGGACGTCTGTTTCCTTAGAGGTCGTTAGTAAACCATTGTATGATGTTGTGTGAGGAGATTGTCATTGTTCATCTGATTACTTCAAGTATTCCTTTTGCTGTATATAAGACCTGCCTCTCATTAAAGCTAGAAAATCTGGACACCCTTCATGAAGTCTTGGCTCATGTTTGGGGGGGAACATTCATCTTGGAAACTGCATTCATCTCCACTATCCCCCTACCTTCTATGGTAGCGATAATCACTTATGCTCTGCGATTGAGGGACGGAAAGAAGGCCGCAGTACCATAACCACTGCAGGTCTTAACAATAGACACATAGGATAATGTAGACACATAGGATAATATAGACACATGAGATAATATAGACACATGAGATAATATAGACACATGGGATAATATAGATACATAGGATAATATAGTACATAGGATAATATAGTACATAGGATAATATAGTACATAGGATAATATAGACACATAGGATAATATAGATACATAGGATAATATAGACACATGGGATAATATAGACACATAGGATAATATAGTACATAGGATAATATAGTACATAGGATAATATAGTACATAGGATAATATAGATACATAGGATAATATAGTACATAGGATAATATAGATACATAGGATAATATAGACACATAGGATAATATAGATACATAGGATAATATAGACACATGGGATAATATAGACACATAGGATAATATAGACACATAGGATAATATAGACACATAGGATAACATAGACACATAGGATAATATAGACACATAGGATAATATAGACACATGGGATAATATAGACACATAGGATAATATAGACACATAGGATAATATAGACACATAGGATAATATAGACACATAGGATAATATAGACACATTGGATAATATAGACACATTGGATAACATATAGACACATAGGATAATATAGACACATGGGATAATATAGACACATAGGATAATATAGACACATAGGATAATATAGACACATAGGATAATATACACACATAGGATAACATAGACACATAGGATAATATAGACACATAGGATAATATAGACACATAGGATAATATAGACACATGGGATAATATAGACACATGGGATAATATAGACACATGGGATAATATAGACACATAGGATAATATAGACACATGGGATAATATAGACACATGGGATAATATAGACACATGGGATAATATAGACACATGGGATAATATAGACACATAGGATAATATAGGATAATATAGACACATAGGATAATATAGGATAATATAGACACATAGGATAATATAGGATAATATAGACACATAGGATAATATAGACACATAGGATAATATAGAGGATAATATAGACACATAGGATAATATAGACACATTGGATAATATAGACACATTGGATAACATATAGACACATAGGATAATATAGACACATAGGATAATATAGAGGATAATATAGACACATAGGATAATATAGACACATAGGATAATATAGACACATAGGATAATATAGAGGATAATATAGACACATAGGATAATATAGACACATTGGATAATATAGACACATAGGATAATATAGACACATTGGATAATATAGACACATAGGATAATATAGAGGATAATATAGACACATTGGATAATATAGACACATGGGATAATATAGACACATGGGATAATATAGACACATGGGATAATATAGACACATAGGATAATATAGACACATTGGATAATATAGACACATAGGATAATATAGACACATAGGATAATATAGACACATAGGATAATATAGGATAATATAGACACATAGGATAATATAGACACATTGGATAATATAGACACATAGGATAATATAGAGGATAATATAGACACATTGGATAATATAGACACATGGGATAATATAGACACATGGGATAATATAGACACATATGATAATATAGGATAATATAGACACATAGGATAATATAGACACATAGGATAATATACACATAGGATAATATAGACACATAGGATAATATAGACACATAGGATAATATAGACACATAGGATAACATAGACACATAGGATAATATAGGATAATATAGACACATAGGATAATATAGACACATAGGATAATATAGACACATAGGATAATATAGACACATAGGATAATATAGACACATAGGATAATATAGACACATAGGATAATATAGAGGATAATATAGACACATAGGATAACATAGACACATAGGATAATATAGACACATGGGATAATATAGACACATAGGATAATATAGACACATGGGATAATATAGACACATAGGATAATATAGACACATAGGATAATATAGACACATAGGATAATATAGAGGATAATATAGACACATAGGATAACATAGACACATAGGATAATATAGACACATGGGATAATATAGACACATAGGATAATATAGACACATGGGATAATATAGACACATAGGATAATGTAGACACATAGGATAATATAGACACATAGGATAATATAGACACATAGGATAATATAGACACATAGGATAATATACACATAGGATAATATAGACACATAGGATAATATAGACACATAGGATAATATAGACACATAGGATAATATAGACACATGGGATAATATAGACACATACAGCCAGATTCAGAGAGACTTACGACGGCGTAGCGAATCGTATTTACGCTACGCCGCCGCACCTTAGAGAGGCAAGTGCTGTATTCACAAAGCACTTGCGTCCTAAGTTACGTCGGCGTAGCGTAAATGTGCCGGCGTAAGCGTGCCTAATTCAAATTGTGAAGAGGTGGGCGTGTTTTATGCTAATGAATCGTGACCCGACGTGATTGACGTTTTGAACGAACGGCGCATGCGCCGTCCGTGGACGTATCCCAGTGCGCATGCGTCGGATAGAATGCCTAAGATACGTCGAACAATGCCTACGACGTGAACGTAACTTACGCACAGCCCTATTCGCGTACGACTTACGCAAACGACGTAAAAAGATACGCTTGTTCCGGCGTCCATACTTTGCATGGGCTGCGCCACCTAGAGACCTGCTTTATCTTTACGCCGGCGTATGTCTTACGTAAACGGCGTAACTGAATGCGACGGGCGCACGTACGTTCGTGAATCGGCGTATCTAGCTCATTTGCATATTCGACGCGGAAATCTACCGTGTTGAATATGCGTTTAATCTACGTCCGTTTATGAGCTCCAGTGCGCATGAAGCCTTATAGGCAGCAATTTACATCAAAATGTTAGAAATGTCTACAAAATACTTTTTATATTTATCACTTACATATTTTATTTATATTTTTTCTTTTCACAAATATTTGTACGGAATTATGTCATTACATTTTTTTTTTTTATGGCAAAAATATTATTTTATTCCTGGATATCGTCCCTTCCTATCTGCAGGCTGAGCATGTCATGGGGGAGGGGAGCCATGCTGAGACTTGTAGTTGTTTTGATGGTTGGAGAGGATCAGCTCAGGATGTTCTGTGTGACAATGATGGGAGTTACAGTCTTTGGTTGTAGCAGCCAATCCGAGGTAGGGTGTTGCCTGGAGCAGCCAATTAGAATACAGGCTGCTGTACTCTCATTAGTTTTGTTTAGAAACACAAAAGTTAATATTTAATTTGCTGTTCCGGGTCACACCCCCAGCTTCCTCTGCCATCATTCTGATGAAATTCCTGCGGCCCGCTGCATTTTGGGATGAATTTTATTGGCGGAGATAAAATAGTTTATAGATCCGGGAACTTAAAAGCTGGAGAAATTATAGATGGATTTACAGTTTGTTAGGAACAAGGATTGTAGTGGCGGCTGGTACTCAAAATTTCATGGGGGGGCGAAAACAATCTGAAAAAAAAAAAAAAAACATCAATTGCAGCCACTGTGCCCATCAAATGCAGCCACTGTGCCAATAAATGCTGCCACTGTACCCATAAATTGCCGCCACTGTGCCATCAAACGCAGCCACTGTGCCCATCAAATGCTGCCACTGTGCCCATCAAACGCAGCCACTGTGCCCATCAAATGCAGCCACTGTGCCCATCAAATGCTGCCACTGTGCCCATCAAACACAGCCACTGTGCCCAATAAATTCTACCACTGTGCCCATCAAACGCAGCCACTGTGCCATCAACTGCAGCTACTGTGCTCATCAATTGCTGCCAATGTGCCCATCAATTGCTGCTACTGTACCCCATCAAATGTTGCCAGTGTGCCCAATCATACGCAGCCACTGTGCCCATCAAACGCTGCCACTGTGCCCATCAAATGCTCCCACTGTGTCTATCAAACGCAGCCACTGTGCCCAATAAATTCTACCACTGTGCCCATCAAACGCAGCCACTGTGCCATCAAATGCAGCTACTGTGCTTATCAATTGCTGCCAATGTGCCCATCAATTGCTGCTACTGTGCCCCATCAAATGTTGCCAGTGTGCCCAATCATACGCAGCCACTGTGCCCATCAAACACAGCCACTGTGCCATCAAACACAGCCACTGTGCCATCAAACGCAGCCACTGTACCCATCAAACGCAGCCACTGTGCCCATCAAATGCTGCCACTGTGCCCATCAAACGCAGCCACTGTGCCCATCAAACGCAGCCACTGTGCCCATCAAATGCTGCCACTGTGCCCATCAAATGCTCCCACTGTGTCTATCAAACGCAGCCACTGTGCCCATTAAATTCTACCACTGTGCCTATCAAACGCAGCCACTGTGCCATCAAATGCAGCTACTGTGCTCATCAATTGCTGCCAATGTGCCCATCAATTGCTGCTACTGTGCCCCATCAAATGTTGCCAGTGTGCCCAATCATACGCAGCCACTGTGCCCATCAAAAGCAGCCACTGTGCCCATCAAATGCAGCCACTGTACTCATCAATTGTTGACCGGCACTTACCTGTCTCGGAGTGGGTCAGCGCCGGTCTCCTGCACGTCCTCCATGTCTTCGTCCGTCCTCTCTCAGGCATCCAATCAGAGCGCCTGACGTTTCAACCAATCAGGTGACAGGTAACAGACCCGGCAACCTGATTGGCTGAGAGGCAGTGCAGTGTTAGCAAAGCAAATTCCTGCCCAGCATGGCGCCTGCTGATCACCTTTTTGGCTGTGGCTCCAATCAGGAGCTTCCAAAAAACACCTGATTAGGGGTGTCAGTGGCGACCATTGATAGATTCATGCAATTCATGAATCTACCTATGGTAATAAAACGGTGGCAGGAGAGAGGGGGTGGCGCCCATGCGCCCATTATGGACGCACCAACCTGGAACAGCCAGGCTCTGCTGCATTGCATGGGGCTGTTATCCTGCCATGGGGTGGACAGACATTGCATGCCCGCGCTGCAGTGCCAACCTCTGGCCATCCAATATGGTTGGGTTGTGTGGTTAAAAAATACAAGCAAGTTGACCGGCAAAATGATTATAAAACAAAGTATACAGATTAACATGTGCAGTGTATATAGCTGTGTGTCTTCTGCTTTCATCGGACAGCAACATCAATGATGGCACCATGGGTAACAGGGGCAATAGGGTGGCCATGAAAATATAAAGCACATGGCTGGGGTGGGCTGTGCTGTGTATGGGGTAGAAGGGCTAGGAAGAGGGTCCATAGTGCCCACCAAGAGGAGATGGAAGGGGTCAGGTTCTATCCCGGGACTTTGCACCTTCTGAATGTATGAAAACCTTATCAAAGCAAATCCTTTGCCATTACACAGCGCTCTGCATTCTCTGCTCAATGAGCCGGGCTAATCATAATAATATTACCCCCCCTCCCCCCGCCAAATAACATCCTGTGTGTGGTCAGATTTAGGCCTTGGAGACCAGAAAGGACGAGCTGTGCCGGGAAATCTCCCCGCCACTCAGCTCACACCATGATAAGTAAAGTGCACATTAGCTTTGCATCGCTCCGGAGACAACACCGCATTGTGTGCAATTAGTGGAGACGTGGAGAAGAAAGCGCCTCTTATCCTCGTCCTCTGAATGACTAAAGTGCTTCGAACTGCAAACACGGGACACGTCTCATCACTGCCAGGAGCCTGAGAACAATGCCTGCCCTTCCTTCATCCCTCCTTCCCTACCATTATCCTCCTTCCCTACCATCGTCCTCCTTCCCTACATTGTCCTCCTTCCCTAGCACTGTCCTCCTTCCCTTCCTTCATCCCTCCTTCCCTACATTGTCCTCCTTCCCTACCACTGTCCTCCTTCCCTTCCTTCATCCCTCCTTCCCTACATTGTCCTCCTTCCCTAGCACTGTCCTCCTTCCCTTCCTTCATCCCTCCTTCCCTACATTGTCCTCCTTCCCTAGCACTGTCCTCCTTCCCTTCCTTCATCCCTCCTTCCCTACATTGTCCTCCTTCCCTAGCA
>NC_053498.1:152646909-152661259 GCF_905171775.1 Rana temporaria
GTGTTGTGCTTTTGGGTGTTTGCGCGATATTCACTATTCTTCCATACGGCTTCTATGTACCTTTCCTTTTTACATAGTGATATTTTATGCACATTTTATGTTCTTAGCCATAGTCCAGTCCTGGATTTCCAGGGACTTTATTGGTTGTTTCTGTTTCTGTGTTTATCACTGCGCCTTGTCTTTATTGTTTTTTTTTTTATTGTTTTTTATTTCGTTTTTTCAACCTGACTAACTATGTTACAATGTTTCGGATACTTTGCTCTCTGCCTCACGCTGCGCACATGACGATTGTATGAAGTCACAATTTCTTATTACCTCGCTTTATGAGTGACGCGGTTAACAAGCGTTTTTGAAAGACGAGCAACTTTTTTAATTCTCACTCGGTTTGCGAATGTTGTCTCGCAAAACACAAGCAGAATTCAAGCTAATGGGGTGTGCAGTACCGCGTTTGGCCAGAGGTGCGGGGGCGCCGGTGAAACTTGGAAATACTGGCCCGGATTCAGAGACGAGTTACGACCGTGTATCTCCGGATACGCCGTCGTAACTCTGAGTGCGCGGGGTCGTATCTATGCGCCTGATTCGTAGAATCAGTTACGCATAGATTTGACTAAGATCCGACTGACGTAAGTCTTTTACACCGGCGTATCTTAGTTGCATATTTACGCTGGCCGCTAGGTGGCGCTTCCGTCGATTCACGCGAGGAATATGCAAATTAGGTAGATACGCCGATTCTCAAACGTACGTCCGCCCGGCGCATTCCTTTAGGTCGTTTACGTAAGGCTTTTTCCGGCGTAAAGTTACCCCTGCTATATGAGGGGTATCCTATGTTAAGTATGGACGTCGGCCAGCGTCAAATTTTCCGTCGAATACGTCGTTTGCGTAAGTGGCTCGCGAAAAGGGCCGGGCGTAATTCACGTTCACGTCGAAAGCATTGGCTTTTTGCGGATTAATTTAGAGCATGCGCACTGGGATACGTTCAAGGACGGCGCATGCGCCGTTAGCCAAAAACGCCATTTACGTGGGGTCAGCCTTCATTACCATACAACACGCCCACTGCATGGAGAATTTGAATTGCGCAGGTTTACGCCGGACCACATACGCTACGCCGCCTTAACTTAGGGCGCAAGTTCTTTCTGAATACGGAACTTGCGCCCTAAGTTACGACGGCGTAACGTATCTGAGATACGTTACGCCCGCCGATAGATACGCAATTGTATCTGAATCCGGGCCACTCACTTTACGAACCTTTCCGAGGGTTTCCGAGTTCAGCCGAGCTGTCCCCGGGCGCAGCGTGAACCTGGCGACACCACAGAGCTGCACAATGCGACACGGAGTGCCCCTTTAAATAATTTTGTCTTTTATTAAAATATAAATCAATAAAAAAAAGGAGGAAAGTCAGCGGGAGCGTCCGGAGCGTCCTCGCCGGTGATTTCTCTGTAATCATGTGATTGGCTAATGTTCTCCATGCGCCGGAGATTGGCGGCAGGTCACGTTACACATTAACTGAACCGGCTATTTACCAAAAAGATTTGTATCCCCGCCACTGCGAAGAACTGCGCTCCGATACAAGCCGCAATCTTCCCACCCAGAGGACGCAATCCGCACGTCACTTTCCTCCAGCCTTGTGCCGATCTCCGATCTTCTCCCCGACGCCCTCCCACAGATCTTTGGTCTCCCCCATGATGGTGAGATGGGATTGGAGGAAAGAGATTCTGTGGATAGGAGTCTTCTTACATTGACGGGACTGATCTGTGTACCACATGAGCGCCCCCTGTAGCCAGTCTGTGTATACTCCCCATATATACTATATATACCCTCTCTATATACTATATACATTCTCTATATACTCCCTATATACACCCCATATATATACTATATACCCTCTCTATATACTCCCCATATATACTATATATACCCTCTCTATATACTCCATATATACACCCCATATATACTATATACCCTCTCTATATACTCCCTATATACACCCCATATATATACTATATACACTCTCTATACCCCATATATATACTATATACACTCTCTATACCCCATATATATACTATATACACTCTCTATACCCCATATATATTATATACACTCTCTATATACTACATATATATACTATATACACTCTCTATATACCCCATATATACTATATACACTCTCTATATACCCCATATATACTATATACACTCTCTATATACCCCATATATACTATATACACTCTCTATATACTCCCCATATATACTATATACCCTCTCTATATACTCCATATATACTATATACAATCTCTATGTACTCCATATATACTATATATACTCTCTATATACCCCATATATACGATATACACCCTCTCTATATACTCCATATACACCCCCCATATATACTATATACACTCTCTATATACCCCATATATACTATATACACTCTCTATATACCCCATATATACTATATACCCCATATATAATATATACACTCTCTATATACCCCCCATATATACTATATACACTCTCTATATACCCCATATATACTATATACACTCTCTATATACCCCATATATATATATACCACATGAGCGCCCCCTGTAGCCAGTCTGTGGGGGGAGAATTCTTGTTGGTCGGGGGGTCAAATACTTATTTTCCTCCATGTATAACATTTGTATCATGTGATCTCTCTGGAGTTTTGGTTGATCTTCTGTCTCCATCATATAAAATACACCAATGAGAGGAATGATAGACCCTTCGGGCCAGATTCATAAAGAATCGCGGTGGCGTAACGTATCGTCTTTACGTTACACCGCCGCAAGTTTTCAGCACAAGTGCCTGATTCACCAAGCACTTGCGTGTAAACTTACGGCGGTGTAACGTAAAGCCGTCCGGCGCAAGCCCGCCTAATTTAAATGGGGCGTGTACCACTTAAATTAGGCGCGCTCCCGAACGTTCTGCGCATGCTCCGTTAGTAAATTTCCCGAAGTGCTTTGCGCGAAATTACGGCGCCCCGACGTATTGTTTGAATGGCGACGTGAGTAACGTATTCCCGGACGTCATAGAAAAAAAAAATTAAAATTTGAAATTCGACGCGGGAACGACGGCCATACTTTAACTTTGGCTGGTCTAAAGTTAAGCCATGAAAAAGCAGGCCTAACTTTGCGACGGGAAAAACCGACCAGCGACGACGTAACGAACGCGCGTACCTTCGTGGATCGCCGTAAAAGCTAATTTGCATACCCGACGCTGGAAAACGACGCGATCTCCACCCAGCGGGCGCCAAAGTATTGCAGCCTAAGATCCGAAGCCGTACGCCTGTCGGATTGAAGCCAGAAGCCGTCGTATCTTTGTTTGTGAATTACAAATAAAGATACGACGCGGCAAATTTGAAAATACGCCGGCGTATCAGGAGATATCAGTAGATACGCCGGCGTACTTATTCTGTGAATCTGACCCTTCATTTCTATGTAACAATCTGCCGGGGAGACGATCGTTACCCCCCCCCCCCCCCGGTATGTAGAATGGGAATATTGTTGCTCGGTGGCCCGATGACTTTTCATGACGGTTACTAATCATATCAATCTGCTGTCTTCGGGTTTCTGGCGCGGGGTGAGTGGGCGGAGGGAGCTGGGGGGAGGGAGCGGGGGGGCGGAGGGAGCTGGGGGGAGGGGGGGCGGAGGGATCTGGGGGGAGGGAGCGGGGGGGGGCGGAGGGATCTGGGGGGAGGGAGCGGGGGGGGCGGAGGGAGCTGGGGGGAGTGGGGGCGGAGGGATCTGGGGGGAGGGAGCGGGGGGGGGCGGAGAAGCTGGGGGGAGGGGGGGGGCGGAGGGATCTGGGGGGAGGGGGGGGCGGAGGGATCTGGGGGGAGGGGGGGCGCCCCGGTAATCTTATCCGCCGCTCTTCACAGTGCAGTGAATTGAGGGGTTTTCCAAATAAAAAATACAAACCTGTCCGACGCGTTTAACTAAAAAAACAGATGTTGTGTGAGGAGGACGCGTCCCTCCAGGAGCTTCCATTATCTTTATTGGCCTCGCCCCTCTGAATCCCGGACGCGGGGATATTCCGGACAAACGCGGTGCACAGGAGCGGCTTCTCCGTCTACTGGGTGTAAAAACAGGCGCTTCGTCAGCGTTTTTTTGGCGCTCTGCGATTACCTGTAAAAATGAAGTGCGCTGCAGCGCCCATGGTTGTTCACATCATTGCCTTAGTGTCACTTTGCGTCACGTCACATCACGTCACATCACGTCACATCACGTCACATCACGTCAAATTACGTCACATCGCGTCACGTCACATCGCGTCACATCGCGTCACGTCACATCACGTCACATCGCGTCACGTCACATCGCGTCACATTGCGTCACATCACGTCATGTCACATTGCGTCACATTGCGTCACATCACGTCTCGTCACATTACGTCACATTGCATCACATCGCATCACATCACGTCACATCACGTCACATCTCGTCACATCTCGTCACATCTCGTCACATCACATTGCGTTACATCTCATCACATCTCGTCACATCGCGTCACATTGCGTCACATCGCGTCACGTCACATCACGTCACATCACGTCACATCACGTCACATCGCGTCACGTCACATCGCGTCACATTGCGTCACATCACGTCATGTCACATTGCGTCACATTGCGTCACATCACGTCTCGTCACATCTCGTCACATTACGTCACATTGCATCACATCGCGTCACATCGCATCACATCGCGTCACATCACGTCACATCACGTCACCTCACGTCACATCACATCGCGTCACATCGCATCACATCACGTCACATCACGTCACATCACGTCACATCTCATCACATCTCGTCACCTCACGTCACATCGCGTCACATCACATCGCTTCACATCGCATCACATCACGTCACATCACGTCACATCGCGTCACATTGCGTCACATCACATTGCGTTACATCTCGTCACATCGCGTCACATCGCATCACATCACGTCACATCACGTCACATCATGTCACATCTCATCACATCTCGTCACCTCACGTCACATCGCGTCACATCACATCGCGTCACATCACATCGCGTCACATCGCATCACATCACGTCACATCGCGTCACATTGCGTCACATCACATTGCGTTACATCTCGTCACATCACGTCACATTGCATCACATCGCGTCACATCACATCGCGTCACATTGCATCATGTCACATTGACCCGACGTGTCTTCTGCCAGGCTTTGTCGCTTCCCAAACACTTCTGTCAATACAAACGTATGACAAACGCCACTATGGTCAGGTAGGTAAACGGGGGGCTGGGGGGGGGGGGCGGTATTGTCGGAAGTTTTTTCCCCTAATGCATAGAATGTATTAAGGTGAGAAATCTTTTCCCTTTACATCCATCTTTACATTCTGGGAAAATGCCCTTGCAGGGTGAATAGTCTGTTTCCCGTCCGGCCTATAGCTGAATGACGGCCGGGCGGTGGTTGAATTATCCTGACTGGGAGTCATATGACGTCCAGCAGGATAACAGCCGCCGTATGCCCATGGGGGCGCACATCACGTTGATTGGTGGTGCGGTGTGTCAGTCTGACACATCACTACACCGACCTCGGTAAAGAGCCTCCAATGAAGGCTTTAAATGGGCACTGACTGGCACCATTATGGAACAAATTAATTCAGTGATGCCCAGCAATGCCACCCATCAGTGTCCATCAGTGCCCATCCATGCCCATCTGTGCCCACCTATCAGTGACCATTAGTGCCCATCCGTGCCACCTATCAGTGCCATCCATAAGTACCCATCAGTGCCGCCTATGAGTGCCCATCAGTGCTGCCTATGAGTGCCTATCAATGCCGCACACCAGTGCCACCCATCAGTACAGTCTATCAGTGCCCATCACCAGTGCCCATCAGTGCCACCTCATTGGTGCCACCTCATCGGTGCCCGTCGGTGCTGCCATATCAGTGCCCATCATTGAAGAAGAAAACGTAATCAAATATCACCAAAAGAAATCTCTATTTCTGGGAACATAATGATAAAAAACATTAGTTTGGGTGCAGTGTAGCACGACCGCGCAATTGTCATTCAAATTGCGACAGCGCTGAAAGCTGAAAAATGGCCTGGGCATGAAGAGGGAGAAAGTGCCCGGTATTGGGTGGGAGGAAGGGGGAGAAAGTACCCGGTATTGGGTGGGAGGAAGGGGGTGAAAGTGCCCGGTATTGGGTGGGAGGAAGAGGGAGAAAGTGCCCGGTATTGCGGGGGAGAAAGGGGGTGAACGTGCCCGGTATTGGGTGGGAGGAAGGGGGTGAAAGTGCCCGGTATTGGGTGGGAGGAAGGGGGTGAAAGTACCCGGTATTGGGTGGGAGGAAGGGGGTGAAAGTGCCCGGTATTGGGTGGGAGGAAGAGGGAGAAAGTGCCCGGTATTGCGGGGGCAGGAAGGGTGTGAAAGTGCCTGGTATTGGGTGGGAGAAAGGGGGTGAAAGTACCCGGTATTGGGTGGGAGGAAGGGGGTGAAAGTGCCCGGTATTGGGTGGGAGGAAGGGGAGAAAGTGCCCGGTATTGGGTGGGAGAAAGGGGGTGAAAGTACCCGGTATTGGGTGGGAGAAAGGGGGAGAAAGTGCCCGTTATTGCGGGGGCTGGAAGGGGGTGAAAGTACCCGGTATTGGGTGGGAGGAAGGTGGAGAAAGTGCCCGGTATTGGGTGGGAGGAAGGGGGTAAAAGTGCCCGGTATTGAGGGGGAGAAAGGGGGTGAACGTGCCCGGTATTGGGTGGGAGGAAGGGGGTGAAAGTGCCCGGTATTGGGTGGGAGGAAGGGGGTGAAAGTGCCCGGTATTGGGTGGGAGGAAGGGGGAGAAAGTGCCCGGTATTGGGTGGGAGGAAGAGGGAGAAAGTGCCCGGTATTGCGGGGGCAGGAAGGGGGAGAAAGTGCCCGGTATTGCGGGGGCAGGAAGGGGGAGAAAGTGCCCGGTATTGCGGGGGCAGGAAGGGGGAGAGAGTGCCCGGTATTGCGGGGGCAGGAAGGGGGAGAAAGTGCCCGGTATTGCGGGGGCAGGAAGGGGGTGAAAGTGCCCGGTATTGGGTGGGAGGAAGGGGGAGAAAGTGCCCGGTATTGGGTGGGAGGAAGGGGGAGAAAGTGCCCGGTATTGGGTGGGAGGAAGGGGGAGAAAGTGCCCGGTATTGGGTGGGAGGAAGGGGGAGAAAGTGCCCGGTATTGGGTGGGAGGAAGAGGGAGAAAGTGCCCGGTATTGGGTGGGAGGAAGGGGGTGAAAGTGCCCGGTATTGTGGGGGCTGGAAGGGGGAGAAAGTGCCCGGTATTGGGTGGGAGGAAGAGGGAGAAAGTGCCTGGTATTGGGTGGGAGGAAGGGGGTGAAAGTGCCCAGTATTGCAGGGGCAGGAAGGGGGAGAAAGTGCCCGGTATTGGATGGGAGGAAGAGGGAGAAAGTGCCTGGTATTGGGTGGGAGGAAGGGGGTGAAAGTGCCCGGTATTGAGTGGGAGGAAGGGGGTGAAAGTGCCCGGTATTGCGGGGGCTGGAAGGGGGAGAAAGTGCCCGGTATTGGGTGGGAGGAAGGGGGAGAAAGTGCCCGGTATTGGGTGGGAGGAAGGGGGAGAAAGTGCCCAGTATTGGGTAGGAGGAAGGGGGTGAAAGTGCCCGGTATTGCGGGGGCTGGAAGGGGGAGAAAGTGCCCGGTATTGGGTGGGAAGAAGGGGGTGAAAGTGCCCGGTATTGGGGGGAGGAAGGGGGTGAAAGTGCCCGGTATTGGGGGGGAGGAAGAGGGTGAAAGTGCCCGGTATTGGGTGGGAGGAAGGGGGAGAAAGTGCCCGGTATTGGGTGGGAGGAAGGGGGAGAAAGTGCCCGGTATTGGGTGGGAGGAAGAGGGAGAAAGTGCCCGGTATTGGGTGGGAGGAAGGGGGTGAAAGTGCCCAGTATTGCAGGGGCAGGAAGGGGGAGAAAGTGCCCGGTATTGGATGGGAGGAAGAGGGAGAAAGTGCCTGGTATTGGGTGGGAGGAAGGGGGTGAAAGTGCCCGGTATTGAGTGGGAGGAAGGGGGAGAAAGTGCCCAGTATTGCAGGGGCAGGAAGGGGGAGAAAGTGCCCGGTATTGGGTGGGAGGAAGGGGGAGAAAGTGCCCGGTATTGGGTGGGAGGAAGGGGGAGAAAGTGCCCAGTATTGGGTAGGAGGAAGGGGGTGAAAGTGCCCGGTATTGCGGGGGCTGGAAGGGGGAGAAAGTGCCCGGTATTGGGTGGGAAGAAGGGGGTGAAAGTGCCCGGTATTGGGGGGAGGAAGGGGGTGAAAGTGCCCGGTATTGGGGGGGAGGAAGAGGGTGAAAGTGCCCGGTATTGGGTGGGAGGAAGGGGGAGAAAGTGCCCGGTATTGGGTGGGAGGAAGGGGGAGAAAGTGCCCGGTATTGGGTGGGAGGAAGAGGGAGAAAGTGCCCGGTATTGGGGGGAGGAAGGGGGTGAAAGTGCCCAGTATTGCAGGGGCAGGAAGGGGGAGAAAGTGCCCGGTATTGGATGGGAGGAAGAGGGAGAAAGTGCCTGGTATTGGGTGGGAGGAAGGGGGTGAAAGTGCCTGGTATTGAGTGGGAGGAAGGGGGTGAAAGTGCCCGGTATTGCGGGGGCTGGAAGGGGGAGAAAGTGCCCGGTATTGGGTGGGAGGAAGTGGGAGAAAGTGCCCGGTATTGGGTGGGAGGAAGGGGGAGAAAGTGCCCAGTATTGGGTAGGAGGAAGGGGGTGAAAGTGCCCGGTATTGCGGGGGCTGGAAGGGGGAGAAAGTGCCCGGTATTGGGTGGGAAGAAGGGGGTGAAAGTGCCCGGTATTGGGGGGAGGAAGGGGGAGAAAGTGCCCGGTATTGGGGGGGAGGAAGAGGGTGAAAGTGCCCGGTATTGGGTGGGAGGAAGGGGGAGAAAGTGCCCGGTATTGGGTGGGAGGAAGGGGGAGAAAGTGCCCGGTATTGGGTGGGAGGAAGGGGGAGAAAGTGCCCGGTATTGGGTGGGAGGAAGGGGGTGAAAGTGCCCGGTATTGGGGGGGAGGAAGAGGGTGAAAGTGCCTGGTATTGGGTGGGAGGAAGGGGGAGAAAGTGCCCGGTATTGGGTGGGAGGAAGGGGGTGAAAGTGCCCGGTATTGGGTGGGAGGAAGGGGGAGAAAGTGCCCGGTATTGGGTGGGAGGAAGGGGAAGAAAGTGCCCGGTATTGGGTGGGAGAAAGGGGGTGAAAGTACCCGGTATTGGGTGTGAGGAAGGGGGAGAAAGTGCCCGGTATTGGGTGGGAGGAAGAGGGAGAAAGTGCCCGGTATTGGGTGGGAGAAAGGGGGTGAAAGTACCCGGTATTGGGTGGGAGGAAGGGGGAGAAAGTGCCCAGTATTGCAGGGGCAGGAAGGGGGAGAAAGTGCCCGGTATTGCGGGGGCAGGAAGGGGGAGAAAGTGCCCAGGATTGCGGGGGCAGGAAGGGGGAGAGAGTGCCCAGTATTGGGTGGGAGGAAGAGGGAGAAAGTGCCCGGTATTGGGTGGGAGGAAGAGGGAGAAAGTGCCCGGTATTGGGTGGGAGGAAGGGGGTGAAAGTGCCCGGTATTGGGGGGGAGGAAGAGGGTGAAAGTGCCTGGTATTGGGTGGGAGGAAGGGGGAGAAAGTGCCCGGTATTGGGTGGGAGGAAGGGGGAGAGAGTGCCCGGTATTGGGTGGGAGGAAGGGGGTGAAAGTGCCCGGTATTGGGGGGGAGGAAGAGGGTGAAAGTGCCTGGTATTGGGTGGGAGGAAGGGGGAGAAAGTGCCCGGTATTGGGTGGGAGGAAGGGGGAGAAAGTGCCCGGTATTGGGTGGGAGGAAGGGGGAGAAAGTGCCCGTTATTGGGTGGGAGGAAGGGGAAGAAAGTGCCCGGTATTGGGTGGGAGGAAGGGGGAGAAAGTGCCCAGTATTGGGTAGGAGGAAGGGGGTGAAAGTGCCCGGTATTGCGGGGGCTGGAAGGGGGAGAAAGTGCCCGGTATTGGGTGGGAAGAAGGGGGTGAAAGTGCCCGGTATTGGGGGGAGGAAGGGGGTGAAAGTGCCCGGTATTGGGGGGGAGGAAGAGGGTGAAAGTGCCCGGTATTGGGTGGGAGGAAGGGGGAGAAAGTGCCCGGTATTGGGTGGGAGGAAGGGGGAGAAAGTGCCCGGTATTGGGTGGGAGGAAGAGGGAGAAAGTGCCCGGTATTGGGTGGGAGGAAGGGGGTGAAAGTGCCCGGTATTGGGGGGGAGGAAGAGGGTGAAAGTGCCTGGTATTGGGTGGGAGGAAGGGGGAGAAAGTGCCCGGTATTGGGTGGGAGGAAGGGGGTGAAAGTGCCCGGTATTGGGTGGGAGGAAGGGGAGAAAGTGCCCGGTATTGGGTGGGAGGAAGGGGAAGAAAGTGCCCGGTATTGGGTGGGAGAAAGGGGGTGAAAGTACCCGGTATTGGGTGTGAGGAAGGGGGAGAAAGTGCCCGGTATTGGGTGGGAGGAAGAGGGAGAAAGTGCCCGGTATTGGGTGGGAGAAAGGGGGTGAAAGTACCCGGTATTGGGTGGGAGGAAGGGGGAGAAAGTGCCCAGTATTGCAGGGGCAGGAAGGGGGAGAAAGTGCCCGGTATTGCGGGGGCAGGAAGGGGGAGAAAGTGCCCAGGATTGCGGGGGCAGGAAGGGGGAGAGAGTGCCCAGTATTGGGTGGGAGGAAGAGGGAGAAAGTGCCCGGTATTGGGTGGGAGGAAGAGGGAGAAAGTGCCCGGTATTGGGTGGGAGGAAGGGGGTGAAAGTGCCCGGTATTGGGGGGGAGGAAGAGGGTGAAAGTGCCCGGTATTGGGGGGGAGGAAGGGGGAGAAAGTGCCCGGTATTGGGTGGGAGGAAGGGGGAGAAAGTGCCCGTTATTGGGTGGGAGGAAGGGGAAGAAAGTGCCCGGTATTAGGTGGGAGGAAGGGGGAGAAAGTGCCCGTTATTGGGTGGGAGGAAGAGGGAGAAAGTGCCCGGTATTGGGTGGGAGGAAGGGGGAGAAAGTGCCCGGTATTGGGTGGGAGGAAGGGGGAGAGAGTGCCCGGTATTGGGTGGGAGGAAGGGGGTGAAAGTGCCCGGTATTGGGGGGGAGGAAGAGGGTGAAAGTGCCTGGTATTGGGTGGGAGGAAGGGGGAGAAAGTGCCCGGTATTGGGTGGGAGGAAGGGGGAGAAAGTGCCCGGTATTGGGTGGGAGGAAGGGGGAGAAAGTGCCCGTTATTGGGTGGGAGGAAGGGGAAGAAAGTGCCCGGTATTGGGTGGGAGGAAGGGGGAGAAAGTGCCCAGTATTGGGTAGGAGGAAGGGGGTGAAAGTGCCCGGTATTGCGGGGGCTGGAAGGGGGAGAAAGTGCCCGGTATTGGGTGGGAAGAAGGGGGTGAAAGTGCCCGGTATTGGGGGGGGGAAGGGGGTGAAAGTGCCCGGTATTGGGGGGGAGGAAGGGGGTGAAAGTGCCCGGTATTGGGTGGGAGGAAGGGGGAGAAAGTGCCCGGTATTGGGTGGGAGGAAGGGGGAGAAAGTGCCCGGTATTGGGTGGGAGGAAGAGGGAGAAAGTGCCCGGTATTGGGTGGGAGGAAGGGGGTGAAAGTGCCCGGTATTGGGGGGGAGGAAGAGGGTGAAAGTGCCCGGTATTGGGTGGGAGGAAGGGGGAGAAAGTGCCCGGTATTGGGTGGGAGGAAGGGGGTGAAAGTGCCCGGTATTGGGTGGGAGGAAGGGGGAGAAAGTGCCCGGTATTGGGTGGGAGGAAGGGGAAGAAAGTGCCCGGTATTGGGTGGGAGGAAGAGGGAGAAAGTGCCCGGTATTGGGTGGGAGAAAGGGGGTGAAAGTACCCGGTATTGGGTGGGAGGAAGGGGGAGAAAGTGCCCAGTATTGCAGGGGCAGGAAGGGGGAGAAAGTGCCCGGTATTGCGGGGGCAGGAAGGGGGAGAAAGTGCCCGGTATTGCGGGGGCAGGAAGGGGGAGAGAGTGCCCAGTATTGGGTGGGAGGAAGAGGGAGAAAGTGCCCGGTATTGGGTGGGAGGAAGAGGGAGAAAGTGCCCGGTATTGGGTGGGAGGAAGGGGGTGAAAGTGCCCGGTATTGGGGGGGAGGAAGAGGGTGAAAGTGCCTGGTATTGGGTGGGAGGAAGGGGGAGAAAGTGCCCGGTATTGGGTGGGAGGAAGGGGGAGAGAGTGCCCGGTATTGGGTGGGAGGAAGGGGGTGAAAGTGCCCGGTATTGGGGGGGAGGAAGAGGGTGAAAGTGCCTGGTATTGGGTGGGAGGAAGGGGAAGAAAGTGCCCGGTATTAGGTGGGAGGAAGGGGGAGAAAGTGCCCGGTATTGGGTGGGAGGAAGGGGGAGAAAGTGCCCGTTATTGGGTGGGAGGAAGGGGAAGAAAGTGCCCGGTATTAGGTGGGAGGAAGGGGGAGAAAGTGCCCGGTATTGGGTGGGAGGAAGGGGGAGAAAGTGCCCGTTATTGGGTGGGAGGAAGGGGAAGAAAGTGCCCGGTATTAGGTGGGAGGAAGGGGGAGAAAGTGCCCGTTATTGGGTGGGAGGAAGAGGGAGAAAGTGCCCGGTATTGGGTGGGAGAAAGGGGGTGAAAGTACCCGGTATTGCGGGGGCAGGAAGAGGGAGAAAGTGCCCGGTATTGGGGGGGAGGAAGGGGGAGAAAGTGCCCGGTATTGGGTGGGAGGAAGGGGGAGAAAGTGCCCAGTATTGCGGGGGCAGGAAGGGGGAGAAAGTGCCCGGTATTGGGGGGGAGGAAGGGGGAGAAAGTGCCCGGTATTGGGGGGGGAGGAAGGGGGAGAAAGTGCCCGGTATTGCGGGGGCAGGAAGGGGGAGAAAGTGCCCGGTATTGGGGGGGAGGAAGGGGGAGAAAGTGCCCGGTATTGGGGGGGCAGGAAGGGGGAGAAAGTGCCCGGTATTGGGGGGGGAGGAAGGGGGAGAAAGTGCCGGTATTGCGGGGGCAGGAAGGGGGAGAAAGTGCCCGGTATTGGGTGGGATGAAGAGGGAGAAAGTGCCCGGTATTGCGGGGGCAGGAAGGGGGAGAAAGTGCCCGGTATTGCGGGGGCAGGAAGGGGGAGAAAGTGCCCGGTATTGGGGGGGAGGAAGGGGGAAAAAGTGCCCGGTGTTGTGGGTTCAGGAAGGGGGAGAAAGTGCCCAGTATTGGGTGGGATGAAGAGGGAGAAAGTGCCCGGTATTGCGGGGGCAGGAAGGGGGAGAAAGTGCCCGGTATTGCGGGGGCAGGAAGGGGGAGAAAGTGCCCGGTATTGCGGGGGCAGGAAGGGGGGAGAGTGCCTGTTATTGGGGCAGGAAGGTGTATAAGTGCCCCCCCGGTATTGAAGTGGTTAATAAATCCCCCCCCCCCCCCCCCCCCGAGTCTTCTCTACCTCTCAGCAACTGTTAATTTCTGGGTTCCAGTTCCCCTTTAAGCCTGGGGGGGGGGGGGGCCGCAGGTTATAATTTAATAGAATCCTTTTTTTCGGTCTCTCTGGAATTCGCCGCTTTGCCCCCCCTCCCCCCCCGCGTGTAAATTGGAACACTTGACGGCGTGTTGGGTGTTTATGAGGAATGTGAGCGGGAGGAGACGGACAATCTGCCGGAAATACCAAACCCAACTTTTAGTTTGCACTCGGCGAAGTCACCCACTTGGTCCGGGATGATAATATTTACGTTTGCCCACTCCGAGGACGCCGGGTCTCCATAGGACAGAGCGCAGTCTGTACGCCGGATAATCGCCCGTGTGTGCCGATCGGCAGCTCATCGCTGCTTCTACAAACCCCCCGCGCCCGGACCGGGCGCACACATTAACCTCTTCATGTCCGTTTCCCAATTCTATTATAAAATGTATACGTAGGCCGCGATTCAGATACATTGTCGTATCTTTGAGCGGGCGTAACGCAGCTCATATGCGCTACGCCGACGTAACATTGAGAGGTAAGTACTGTATTCACAAAGCACTCGCTCCCAAAGTTACGTCGGCGTATCGTAAATGGGCCGGCGTAATCCCGCCTAATTTAAAGTAGCAAGGCAGTGGGCGCGTTGTATTGTAATGAAGCGTGACCCCATGTAAATGCATGGCCGATCGAACCGCGAATGCGCGTGCATTCTCAGAGTCACGCCGCAAATGCTCCCTAAGATACGTTGGCTCAATGTTTTGTCGACGTGAACGTAACCTACGCCCAGCCCCATTCGCGTACGACTTACGCAAACGACGTAAAATACGACGGCTGTTCCGACGCCCATACCGTAACATGACTTACCCCTGTTTTATGAAGGGTAAAGTTACGCCTTACGTAAACGGCGTAGCTAAATCCGAAGGGCGCAAGTACGTTTCTGAATCGGCATATCTAGGTCATTTGCATATTCGACGTGTAAATCTATGGAAGCGCCCCTAGCGGCCAGCGTAAATATGCACCAAGA
>NC_053498.1:152661359-152718859 GCF_905171775.1 Rana temporaria
CTATATACTCCATATATACACCCCATATATACTACATATATACTATATATACCCTCTCTATATACTCCCCATATATACTATATACACTCTCTATATACTCCATATATACTATATACACTCTCTATATACTCCATATATACTCTATACACCCTCTATATACCCCATATATACTATATACACTCTCTATATACTCCATATATACTATATACACCCTCTATATACCCCATATATACTATATACACTCTCTATATACTCCCATATATACTATATACACTCTCTATATACTCCATATATACTATATACACTCTCTATATACTCCCATATATACTATATACACTCTCTATATACTCCATATATACTATAACACTCTCTATACACCCCATATATACTATATACACCCCATATATACTACATATATACTATATATACCCTCTCTATATACTCCCCATATATACTATATACACTCTCTATATACTCTATACACTCTCTATATACTCCATATATACTATATACACCCTCTATATACCCCATATATATATACTATATACACTCTCTATATACCGTATATACTCTATACACTCTCTATATACTCCATATACACTCTCTATATACCGTATATACTCTATACACTCTCTATATACCGTATATACTCTATACACTCTCTATATACTCTATACACTCTCTATATACCGTATATACTCTATACACTCTCTATATACCGTATATACTCTATACACTCTCTATATACCATATACACTCTATACACTCTCTATACACTCTCTATATACTCTATATACACTCTCTATATACTCTATACACTCTCTATATACCGTATACACTCTCTATATACTCCATATATACTCTATACACTCTCTATATACCGTATATACTCTATACACTCTCTATATACCGTATATACTCTATACACTCTCTATACACCCCATATATACTATATACACTCTCTATATACCCCATATATACTATATACACTCTCTATATACCCCATAAATACTATATACACTCTATACACTCTCTATATACCCCATAATACTATATACACTCTCTATATACTCCATATATACTATATACACTCTCTATATACTCCATATATACTATATACACTCTCTATATACTCCATATATACTATATACACTCTCTATATACTCCATATATACTATATACACTCTCTATATACTCCCATATATACTATATACACTCTCTATATACTCCATATATACTATATACACTCTCTATATACCCCATATATACACTCTCTATATACCCCATATATACACTCTCTATATACCCCATATATACTATATACACTCTCTATATACTCCATATATACTATATACACTCTCTATATACTCCATATATACACTCTCTATATACCCCATATATACACTCTCTATATACTCCATATATACTATATACACTCTCTATATACCCCATATATACACTCTCTATATACCCCATATATACACTCTCTATATACCCCATATATACACTCTCTATATACCCCATATATACTATATACACTCTCTATATACCCCATATATACACTCTCTATATACCCCATATATACTATATACACTCTCTATATACCCCATATATACACTCTCTATATACCCCATATATACACTCTCTATATACCCCATATATAATATATACACTCTCTATATACCCCATATATAATATATACACTCTCTATATACCCCATATATACTATATACACTCTCTATATACTCCATATATACTATATACACTCTCCATATATAAATACCACATGAGCGCCCCCTGTAGCCAGTCTGTGGGGGGAGAATTATTGTTGGTCGGGGGATCAAATACTTATTTTCCTCCATGTATAACATTTGTATCATGTGATCTCTCTGGAGTTTTGGTTGATATTCTGTCTCCATCATATAAAATACACCTATGAGAGAAATGATAGACCCTTCGGCCCAGATTCATAAAGAATCGCGGCGGCGTAACGTATCATCTTTACGTTACACCGCCGCAAGTTTTCAGCGTAAGTGCCTGATTCACCAAGCACTTGCGTGTAAACTTAGGGCGGAGTAACGTAAAGCCGTCCGGCGCAAGCCCGCCTAATTCAAATGGGGCGTGTACCATTTAAATTAGGCGCGCTCCTGCGCCGAACGTTCTCCGCATGCTCCGTTAGTAAATTTCCCGACGTGCTTTGCGCGAAATTACGGCGCCCCGACGTATTGTTTGAACGGCGACGTGCGTAACGTATTCCCGGACGTCATAGGAAAAAAAAAATTGAAATTCGACGCGGGAACGACGGCCATACTTTAACATGGCTGGTCTAAAGTTAAGCCATGAAAAAGCAGGCCTAACTTTGCGACGGGAAAAAACGACTAGCGACGACGTAAGAGAATGCGACGAACGCGCGTACCTTCGTGGATCGCCGTAAAAGCTAATTTGCATACCCGACGCTGGAAAACGACGCAAACTCCACCCAGCGGCCGCCGAAGTATTGCATCCTAGATCCGAAGCCGTACGCCTGTCGGATCGAAGCCAGAAGCCGTCGTATCTTGGTTTGTGAATTACAAATAAAGATACGACGCGGCAAATTTGAAAGTACGCCGGAGTATCAGTAGATATCAGAAGATACTCCGGAGTACTTATTCTGTGAATCTGGCCCATCGTTCTATGTAACAATCTGCAGGGAGACGATCGTTCCCCCCCCCCCCCCGGTATGTAGAATGGGAATATTGTTGCTCGGTGGTCCGATGACTTTTCATGACGGCCACTAATCATATCAATCTGCTGTCTTCGGGTTTCTGGCGCGGGGTGAGTGGGCGGAGGGATCTGGGGGGAGGGAGCGGGGGGGCAGAGGGATCTGGGGGGAGGGAGCGGGGGGGCAGAGGGATCTGGGGGGAGGGGGGGCGGAGGGATCTGGGGGGAGGGGGGGCGGAGGGATCTGGGGGGAGGGGGGGCGGAGGGATCTGGGGGAGGGGGGGCGGAGGGATCTGGGGGGAGGGGGGCGGAGGGATCTGGGGGGAGGGGGGGCGGAGGGATCTGGGGGAGGGGGGGGCGGAGGGATCTGGGGGAGGGGGGGCGGAGGGATCTGGGGGGAGGGGGGGGCCCCGGGAATCTTATCCGCTGCTCTTCACAGTCAATTGAGGGGTTTCCCAAATAAAAAATACAAACCTGTCCGACGCGTTTAACTAAAAAAACAGATGTTGTGTGAGGAGGACGCGTCCCTCCAGGAGCTTCCATTATCTTTATTGGCCTCGCCCCTCTGAATCCCGGACGCGGGGATATTCCGGACAAACGTGGCGCACAGGAGCGGCTTCTCCAGGTACTGGGTGTAAAAATCAGGCGCTTCGTCAGCGTTTTTTGGACGCTCTGCGATTACCTGTAAAAATGAAGTGCGCTGCAGCGCCCATGGTTGTTCACATGATTGCCTTAGTGTCACTTTGCGTCACGTCACATCACGTCACATCACGTCACATCACGTCAAATTACGTCAGATCGCGTCAGATCACGTCACATCACGTCACATTACGTCACATCACGTCACATCACGTCACATCGCGTCACATCGCGTCACATCACATCGCGTCACATCACGTCACGTCACATGCGTCACATCTCTTCACATTACGTCACATCGCGTCACATTACGTCACATCGTGTAATATCATGTCACATCACATCACATTGCGTTACATTGCGTCACCTCAAATTGACCCGACGTGTCTTCTGCCAGGCTTTTTTCGCTTCCCAAACACTTCTGTCAATGCAAACGTATGACAAACGCCACTATGGTCAGGTAGGTAAACAGGGGGCTGGGGGGGGCGGTATTGTCGGAAGTTTTTTCACCTTAATGCATTGAATATATTAAGGTGACACATCACTACACCGACCTCGGTAAAGAGCCTCCAACGAAGGCTCTTTACCACGTCTGATCACGATGTATAAAGAAGAGCGGTTGATCGGCTTTTCTCGCTCGTGTCTGACAGATGGGAGAAAAGGGCCGATCGGCAGCTCTTCTGACAGGGGGGGTCTGTGCTGATTGTTTATCAGTGCAGCCCCCCCCACAGATGCCCGTACTGGACCACCAGGGAAGCCCCTAACATGTGGATGGCCAGGTACATCCCCCATGGCCATCCACATATGCAAATACATGCCCAATCTATGCCGATCAGTGCCCACAAATGGGCACTGACTGGGGCCATTATGGAACAAATTAATTCAGTGATGCCCAGCAATGCCACCCACCAGTGTCCATCAGTGCCACCCATCAGTGCCCATCCTTGCCCATCTGTGCCCACCTATCAGTGACCATTAGTGCCCATCCGTGCCACCTATCAGTGCCATCCAAAAGGAACCCATCAGTGCTGCCTATGAGTGCCTATCAATGCCGCACACAGTGCCACCCATCAGTGCAGCCTATCAGTGCCCATCACCATGCCCATCAGTGCCACCTCATTGTGCCATCTCATCAGTGCCCGTCGGTGCCGCCATATCAGTGCCCATCATTGAAGAAGAAAACTTACTTATTTACAAAAAAAATTACAGAAACAAAGAAAAACGTATTTTTTTTTAAATTGTCAGCCTTATTTTATTTTTTGCGCCAAAAAAAAATCGCAGAAGTGATCAAATATCACCGAAAGAAATCTCTATTTCTGGGAACAAAATGATAAAAAACATTTGTTTGGGTGCAGTGTAGCACGACGGCGCAATTGTCATTCGCGACAGCTCTGAAAGCTGAAAATTGGCCTGGGCAGGAAGGGGGTGAAAGTGCCTGGTATTGGGTGGGAGAAAGGGGGAGAAAGTGCCCAGTATTGGGGGGGGGGGGGGGGGGAGAATGTGCCCGGTATTGGGTGGGAGGAAGGGGAGAAAGTGCCCGGTATTGGGTGGGAGGAAGGGGGAGAAGTGCCCAGTATTGGGGGGGGGGGAGGGGGAGAATGTGCCCGGTATTGGGTGGGAGGAAGGGGGAGAAAGTGCCCGGTATTGGGTGGGAGGAAGGGGGTGAAAGTGCCCGGTATTGGGTGGGAGGAAGGGGGTAAAGTGCCCGGTATTGGGTGGGAGGAAGGGGGTGAAAGTGCCGGTATTGGGTGGGAGGAAGGGGAGAAAGTGCCCAGTATTGGGTGGGAGAAGGGGGAGGGGTGAAAGTGCCCAGTATTGGGTGGGAGAAGGGGGTGAAAGTGCCCAGTATTGGGTGGGAGGAAGGGGGTGAAAGTGCCCGGTATTGGGTGGGAGGAAGGGGGAGAAAGTGCCCAGTGTTGGGTGGGAGAAAGGGGGTGAAAGTGCCCAGTATTGGGTGGGAGGAAGGGGGAGAAAGTGCCCGGTATTGGGTGGGAGGAAGGGGGTGAAAGTGCCCGTATTGCGGGCTGGAAGGGGGAGAAAGTGCCCAGTATTGGGGTGGGAGGAAGGGGGTGAAAGTGCCTGGTATTGCGGGGGCAGGAAGGGGGTGAAAGTGCCCGGTATTGGGGGGAGCAAGGGGGAGAAAGTGCCCCGTATTGCGGGGGCAGGAAGGGGGAGAAAGTGCCCGGTATTGGGGGAGGAAGGGGGAGAAAGTGCCCGGTATTGGGTGGGAGGAAGGGGGAGAAAGTGCCCGGTATTGCGGGGGCAGGAAGGGGAGAAAGTGCCCGGTATTGCGGGGGCAGGAAGGGGGTGAAAGTGCCCGGTATTGGGGGGGAGGAAGGGGGAGAAAGTGCCCGGTATTGGGGGGGAGGAAGGGGGAGAAGAGTCCGGTATTGGGTGGGGAGGAAGGGGAGGAAAGTGCCTGGTATTGCGGAGGCAGGAAGGGGAGAAAGTGCCCGGTATTGGGTGGGAGGAAGGGGGAGAAAGTGCCCGGTATTGGGTGGGAGGAAGGGGGAGAAAGTGCCCGGTATTGGGTGGGAGGAGGAAGGGGGAGAAAGTGCCCGGTATTGGGTGGGAGGAAGGGGAGGAAGTGCCCGGTATTGCGTGGGCAGGAAGGGGGAGAAAGTGCCCAGTATTGCGGGGCAGGAAGGGGGAGAAAGTGCCCGGTATTGGGGGGAGGAAGGGGGTGAAAGTGCCCGGTATTGGGTGGGAGGAAGGGGGTGAAAGTGCCCAGTATTGCGGGGGCAGGAAGGGGAGAAAGTGCCCGGTATTGCGGAGGCAGGAAAGGGGGAGAAAGTGCCCGGTATTGCGGGGCAGGAAGGGGAGAAAGTGCCCGGTATTGGGGGGGAGGAAGGGGGTGAAAGTGCCGGTATTGGGGGGCAGGAAGGGGGTGAAAGTGCCCGGTATTCGGAGGCAGGAAGGGGGAGAAAGTGCCCGGTATTGGGGGGAGGAAGGGGGAGAAAGTGCCCGGTATTGCGGGGGCAGGAAGGGGGAGAAAGTGCCCGGTATTGCGGGGGCAGGAAGGGGGAGAAAGTGCCCGGTATTGGGGGGGAGGAAGGGGTGAAAGTGCCCGGTATTCGGAGGCAGGAAGGGGGAGAAAGTGCCCGGTATTGGGGGCAGGAAGGGGGAGAAAGTGCCGGTATTGGGGGGGGAACGGGGTGAAAGTGCCGGTATTGGGTGGGAGGAAGGGGAAGAAAGTGCCCGGTATTGGGGGGCAGGAAGGGGGTGAAAGTGCCCGGTATTCGGAGGCAGGAAGGGGAGAAAGTGCCGGTATTGGGGGGCAGGAAGGGGGAGAAAGTGCCCGGTATTGGGGGGAGGAAGGGGGTGAAAGTGCCCGGTATTCGGAGGCAGGAAGGGGAGAAAGTGCCCGGTATTGGGGGGAGGAACGGGGGTGAAAGTGCCCGGTATTCGGGGGAGGAAGGGGGAGAAAGTGCCCGGTATTGGGGGGCAGGAAGGGGGGAGAGTGCCTGTTATTGGGACAGGAAGGTGTATAAGTGCCCCCCCGGTATTGAAGTGGTTAATAAATCACCCCCCCCCCCGCGTCTTCTCTACCTCCCAGTATCTGTTAATTTCTGGGTTCCAGTTCCCCTTTAAGCCTGGGGGGGGGGGGTCCGCAGGTTATAATTTAATAGAATCCTTTTTTTCGGTCTCTCTGGAATTCGCCGCTTTGCCCCCCCCCCCCCCCCGTGTAAAATTGGAACACTTGACGGCGTGTTGGGTGTTTATAAGGAATGTGAGCGGGAGGAGACGGACAATCTGCCGGAAATACCAAACCCAACTTTTATTTGCACTCGGCGAAGTCACCCACTTGGTCCGGGATGATATATTTACGTTTGCCCACTCCGAGGACGCCGGGTCTCCATAGGACAGAGCGCAGTCTGTACGCCGGATAATCGCCCGTGTGTGCGATCGGCAGCTCATCGCTGCTTCTACAAACCCCCCGCGCCCGGACGGGCGCACACATTAACCTCTTCATGTCCGTTTCCCATCACAACACTTCTTTCCTTTTCAGTTATTTTTCTATGTTGCCAATTCTATTATAAAATGTAAAACAATGGCCCGGATTCACAGAGAGCGGGCGCACATTACGCGCTGTAGAGTAACCACTGTACGCTACGCCAACGCAGCGCAGAGAGGCAAGCATGGAATTCAGCAAGCCAGTGCTCCCTACGCCGCTGCAGGTTTCGAAGGCGTACGCCGGCGTAGGTGGAAGTGGGCGTGACCCATGCAAATGATGGGCCGAGCGCCAGATACATATCACGAATTGCGCATGCGCCGTGATGTGGAGCATCCCCCTGCGCATGCTCACAAACCAGTCTGAACAACTGCCTAACTACGCCGGATCACTGCGTACGGCGTGAACGTAACCTACGCCCAGCCAGGCACACGTCCAACGCACTATACGCCGGCTTGTGTTCCCTGGTGCAGACCTGAGCATGTCTGTTGCCGGGTTGCACCTCCTTTATGGGGCGTAACTTTACTCCGGACATAAACTTACGCGCAGCTCGCGTAGAATGCGTCGGGCACACGCACATTTGTGAATCGCCGTATTTTCCGTCATTGCATATTTGAATGGCTAATCAATGGGAGCGCCACCATGCGTCCAGCCTAAATGTGCACCCACCCTAGCCGGCGTAGGCAAGGTACGTTGGCGGGGTGTAGCCTGTTTTTAGGCACATCTTAGTTTGTGGGTCTGGCGCACAGATACGACGGCACACATTTGCACTTACGTTGGCGTAACTTGTTATACATCGGCGTAAGTCCTTTCTGAATCCGGGCCAATGTATCCAATGGATATGAAGCGGCCGGCTGGGGTGGGCGGGGTTTATCAGGACAGGCCCTTGTTGTGCTCTACAAAATATGGCCTCATTGGATTGGATGTACATCAAGGAGGGTGGGGCTTAAAGTGAACAATCACTGCTGGGCATATATCTAAGAGATGTAATATTTAGTCTGGGGGTCCGTTCACACCATCCAGCGCATAAATGACCGCAACGCACGCAAGGCGCAATATGCCCAACCGGTGAGATGTGACGCTAATCATTATGAATGACACCCCAACCCACGGAATGAAAGTGTCCCCCGGGACAGTCACGGCATTGCACTGCGAGAAATAACGCCTGCATCTGTTAGCAGGTGCGCTGTGGGGCTGTTCATCATATATCACCGACGCACTTCATTTACATTGAAACGAGTTGTATGGAAAAACACATATTGATGCAAATAGAGGGCGAGAAACAGGCCTTAAGGTGGAGGTCCTGCATTGGGACATTTGGGGTGAAGGTCCTGCACTGGGACAATTTGGGAGGAGATCCTGCATTGGAACAATTAGGAAGGAGGGGTGGAGGTCTTGCATTGGGACATTTGAGGTGGTGGTCCTGCATTGGGGGGGGGACAGTTGGGGTGGAGGTCCTGCATTGGGAAGATCAGGATGGAGGTCCTGCATTGGGACGATTGGGGTGGAGGTCCTGCATTGGGACGATTGGGGTGGAGTTCCTCTATTGGGAAGATTGGGGTGGAGTTCCTCTATTGGGAAGATTGGGGTGGAGGTCCTGCATTGAGACAATTAGGTTGGAGTTCCTGCATTGAGACATTTGGGGTGGAGGTCCTGCATTGGGAAGATTGGGGTGGAGGTCCTGCATTGGGACGATTGGGGTGGAGGTCCTGCATTGGGACGATTGGGGTGGAGTTCCTCTATTGGGAAGATTGGGGTGGAGTTCCTCTATTGGGAAGATTGGGGTGGAGGTCCTGCATTGAGACAATTAGGTTGGAGTTCCTGCATTGAGACATTTGGGGTGGAGGTCCTGTACTGGGATGATTGGGGTGAAGTTCCTGCACTGGGACAACTGGGGTGGAGGTCCCTCATTGGGATAATTAGGGTGAAGGTCATGTACTGAGGCATTTGGGGTGAAGGTCCTGCATTGGGACAGTTGGGGTGGAGGTCCTGCATTGGGAAGATCAGGATGGAGGTCCTGCATTGGGGGGACAGTTGGGGGGGGAGGTCCTGCATTGGGGGGACAGTTGGGGGGGGAGGTCCTGCATTGGGGGGACAGTTGGGGGGGGAGGTCCTGCATTGGGGGGACAGTTGGGGGTGGAGGTCCTGCATTGGGGGGACAGTTGGGGGTGGAGGTCCTGCATTGGGGGGACAGTTGGGGGGGGAGGTCCTGCATTGGGGGGACAGTTGGGGGTGGAGCCGACCTTCCAATGTTCGGAGACTTGCACAGGTGGCACAGACAAGGAAAATAGCAAATTTGCAATTAATGTAACTTTTTGTATCTTTTTTAAACAATGCGGGAAAATAGGAATATTTCGGAGTATTCCCTCTTTTCCTATCATATGAAGAGTTCACATTCCAGAGAGAAGCTCCTCTAATATCTCTATAATGGAAGTTGTGTGAAGAAATAAGAAAACACAAAGTACACAGGAGCTGATAATAATGAGTGCGGTGTGGAGGGGCGTGTCTATAATGAGTGCGGTGTGGAGGGGGCGTGTCTATAATGAGTGCGGTGTGGAGGGGCGTGTCTATAATGAGTGCGGTGTGGAGGGGGCGTGTCTATAATGAGTGCGGTGTGGAGGGGCGTGTCTATAATGAGTGCGGTGTGGAGGGGCGTGTCTATAATGAGTGCGGTGTGGAGGGGCGTGTCTATAATGAGCGCGGTGTGGAGGGGCGTGTCTATAATGAGCGCGGTGTGGAGGGGCGTGTCTATAATGAGTGCGGTGTGGAGGGGCGTGTCTACCATGAGTGCGGTGTGGAGGGGCGTGTCTATAATGAGTGCGGCGTGGAGGGGCGTGTCTATAATGAGTGCGGTGTGGAGGGGCGTGTCTATAATGAGTGCGGTGTGGAGGGGCGTGTCTGTAATGAGTGCGGTGTGGAGGGGCGTGTCTTCTCATTATGATGTAATCTCATTACAGATCATTGTGGTAACAATTAAAGTCAAACAAAAACAACCACCGGAAATGTCGCCTCTTCCCTTCCATGAAATAAACACGATTACAGTCAGCCGCTGCCATCATTTCACGCCAATTAAACCCGCGACACCGCTGTATAGGGGACGACCCCCTCCGCATAACAACGTGTCTTAGTGTGGCCCTATCCAGTGGCAGGTGGAGCTCAAACAAACTGAAAAATTCTGAAAAAAAACCCCCATCAAACGATGCCACTGTGCCCAAGTGCTGCCACTGTGCCCCAAATGCTGCCACTGTGCCCCAAGTGCTGCCACTGTGTCCCAAGTGCTGCCACCGTGTCCCAAGTGCTGCCACTGTACCCATCAAATGCTGCCACTGTGCCCCAAATGCTGCCACTGTGCCCCAAGTGCTGCCACTGTGCCCAAGTGCTGCCACTGTGCCCAAGTGCTGCCACTGTATCCCAAGTGCTGCCACTGTATCCCAAGTGCTGCCACTGTGCCCCAAATGCTGCCACTGTACCCATCAAATGCTGCCACTGTGCCCCAAGTGCTGCCACTGTGCCCCAAGTGCTGCCACTGTGCCCCAAGTGCTGCCACTGTACCCATCAAGTGCTGCCACTGTGCCCCAAATGCTGCCACTGTGTCCCAAGTGCTGCCACTGTGCCCCAAGTGCTGCCACTGTACCCATCAAATGCTCCCACTGTGTCCCAAGTGCTGCCACTGTGTCCCAAGTGCTGCCACTGTATCCCAGGTGCTGCCACTGTGCCCCAAATGCTGCCACTGTGCCCCAAGTGCTGCCACTGTGCCCCAAGTGCTGCCACTGTATCCCAAGTGCTGCCACTGTGTCCCAAGTGCTGCCACTGTATCCCAAGTGCTGCCACTGTGCCCCAAATGCTGCCACTGTATCCCAAGTGCTGCCACTGTGCCCCAAATGCTGCCACTGTGCCCCAAGTGCTGCCACTGTGCCCCAAGTGCTGCCACTGTGCCCCAAGTGCTGCCACTGTGCCCCAAGTGCTGCCACTGTGCCCCAAGTGCTTACTTACTGTTATATATTTAATTCTTAAAACTTCAATAAAATATTTGAATCAGAGTCACATGATCCGGGTGAACCCGGACAGCAGATCACATGAACACAATGCGATTCAATGCGTCGCGGGAAACGCACAGGAATCGCATCGGTGTGAATCGGCGCTGAAGCTGCGATTTTGTTACATTTTTTGTTCTCCGGTTTCCTTTGAATGTCGGATAGAAAACTCGTCTAATTTGATTTGTGTGTCCTCCCCCCCCCCCCGGGGAACCGCCAACTGATATTGTCATTACTCCGCCCACGCCGCGCCGCTGTGATTAAAGATGATGTTAAAAACATGAGCCGCTTCCTTGTAACCGGAGATTTCCCAATGAATCCGATAGAAAACCGACACGCATGGGAAGATCCGTCGCCGGCCAAGAGGTCGGGTCTGCGGAGAAGCCGAGCGACTCTGAGCTCCAATCAGAAAACTTCCTTCCCCCGCGCTCAGCCGTAACTCCGCCCATTCAGGACTGGAAGCAGAATAATAATTGATGGATTATCGGATGGATTACATTCTGATTCCTTCTGTATTGATTTGTATTGTAATTGTACCATCCCCCTTTATATTGTAAAGCCCTGCGCAGACTGTCGGCGCCATATAAATCCTGTATAATAATAATAATGATAATAATAATAATAATAATAATAATATATAAATCATGTATAATAATAATAATAATAATAATAATAATAATATATAAATCCTGTATAATAATAATAATAATAATAATAATAATATTAATATATAAATCCTGTATAATAATAATAATACATATATATAAATCCTATACAATAATATTAATAGTAATAATAATAATAATAATAATAATAATAATAATATATAAATCCTGTATAATAATAATAATAATAATATATAAATCCTGTATAATAATAATAATAATAATAATAATAATAATAATAATAATAAAAATAATGATAATAATATTAATATATAAATCCTGTATAATAATATTAATAATATAATAATAATAATAATAATAATAATAATAATAATGATGATAATATAATAATAATAATAATAAAATAATAATAATATATAAATCCTGTATAATTATAATAATAAATATAATAAATCCTATACAATAATATTAATAGTATAATAATAATAATAATAATAATAATAATAATAATAATAATAATAATAATATATAAATCCTGTATATAATAATAATATAATAATAATAATAATATAATAATAATAATAATAATAATTAAAATAATATATAAATCCTGTATAATAATAAAAAATTATTTAAATCCTGTATAATAATAATAATGATAAAAAATAAATCCTGTATAATAATAATAATAATAATAATAATAATAATAATAATAACAATAATATATAAATCCTGTATAATATAATAATAATAATAATAATAATAATAAAATAAATCCTGTATAATAATGATAATATATAAAGCCTATATAATTATGATAATAAATATATATAAATCCTGTATAATAATAATAATAATAATAATAATAATAATAATAATAATAATAAATAAATCCTGTATAATAATGATAATATATAAAGCCTGTATAATTATGATAATAAATATATATAAATCCTGTATAATAATATTAACAGTGATAATAATAATAATAATAATAATAATAATAATAATAATAATAATAATAATATAAATCCTGTATAATAATAATAATAATAATAATAATAATAATAATAATTAAAATAATATATAAATCCTGTATAATAATAATATTAATAATAATAATAATAATAATAATAATAATAATAATAATAATAATAATAATAATAAAAATAATAATATAAATCCTGTATAATAACAATTAAAATAATAATAATAATAATAATAATAATAATAATAATAATAATATAAATCCTGTATACTAATAATACAAATAATATATAAATCCTGTATAATAATAATACAAATAATATTTAAATCCTGTATAATAATAAAAATAATATATAAACACTGTGTAATAATAACAATAATATAAATCCTGTATAATAATTATAGTATGAATCCTGTATAATAATAATAATAATAATAATAATATAATAATAATAATAATAATACAAATACTGTATAATAATAAGAAATAAATCCTGTATAATAATATATCGGACACTTTTGACACTATTTTGGGACCAGTGACATTTATACAGCGATCAGAGCTAAAAATAGCCACTGATTACTGTATAAATGACACTGGCAGGGAAGGGTGTTAACACTAGGGGGTGATCAAGGGGTTACATGTGTTCCCTGGGAGGTGTTTCTAACTGTGGGGGGATGGGACTGACTGGAGGAGGAGAGAGATCGCTGTTCCTGATCACTAGGAAATGTCACTGCTGTGTCACACATTTCACAGAGCCCACGTTCTGAGGGGAGGGGTTTCAGGAGGCGGAGTCATTACAGGGATCAGCAAGGTACCATGGGATATGTAGTCCTTAGAAACAGGGGAGAAGCTGCAAAGCATGCTGGGAATCCAGGAAGGTGTGGGAAGAGACGTCCAGCAGACAGGCAGAGCTCACCACATGAAAGGAAAACTAGTAATCTTATATTGGATCTAAAGATGTGACCCCCCCCCCCAATTTGAAGGACTACAACACCCAGCATGAACCCCCTGAGATCTAAGGGTGTGATCCCATAGATTTCACAGGTTTATGCTGGGACCTGTAGTTCTTCACTATTTGGGTGGCAGGGGGGTCTCACATCTTCAGCTCTGGGGGGGGGGGTTCATGCTGGGACCCGTAGTCCTTAACTTTCAGGAGGTCACACCCCCCCCCCAAAGTAAAGGACTACCATTCCCAGCATGAACCGATGATATCTAAAGATGTGACCCCCCCCCTTAATTTTGAAACTCCCAGCATGAACCCGTGAGATCTAAGGGTGTGTCCCCATAGATTTCACAGATCTATGCTGGGACCTGTAGTTCTTCACTAGTTGGGGGGGGGGGTCACATCTTAAGCTCTGAGGGGTTCATGCTGGGACCTGTGTCAGTTACATTCCGGGACACTGTATTGTCCCAGAGTAAAGGTGCCCGGGACAGACCTGCAGAATGCGGGACACGTGGTCACCCTAGTGACAGGTCCTCTTTAAGGAGACGTTGGGGGGGGGGGGTTTATCCAATGAAAGTGTTGAAGCACAGACTGCGCACTTTGGGAGCTTCATAAAGTGATTGAGTGACTCCAGAGCCGCCCTGATCACTTTTATCGGAAAGCCCGTCTCTGGCTGGTGAAGTCGGTACCGCGCTCACGGCTGCCATTAGTCCTCTGGGGTGGAGCTACGCTATATTCACCCCACCCCCTCATTAGCATACATACTATGACCAATGAATAAAGCACTGGAGATAAAACTCCTATTTCCACGGGAAGAGTACTTTGTGTTCCTGATCAGACCTGAATGGGGGAGGGGCAGAGGACTCGCTGGCACCATGGGGGCCCCCGGGTACAGAATGTTCTTTTGTAGAAATCGCGTTGGGGGGTCAAGGTTTTCCGCTCAGCTTGAATGCAAATAGTGTTTATCCGAGTTTTACTTTAACAGAATTTGTTGTGCTTTTCCTCCCAGAATTTGGATCCTCCCCCAAGGACCTTTTGAACCCGTCGCCCGGCACATGTCGCAATTTCTCCTTATCGCGCTTATTCAATCTCAAAGGTCTTTTCACACAACACAGATCTTATATAATATTTAGAGATAAATCTCCCATTAATTATCTCTGGAGTCTCTCCAAATTACCATCCCATAAAAATGGAAAGTCACCCGGAGCGCGCCGGGGGGGGGGGGATAATAAACCCAATTCCCATGAGTCACGGGGGGGGGGGGATAATAAACCCAATTCTCATGAGTCACGGGGGGGGATAATAAACCCAATTCCCATGAGTCACAAGGGGGGGTTAATAAACCCAATTCCCATGAGTCACGGGGGGGGGATAATAAACCCAATTCCATGAGTCACGGGGGGGGGATAATAAACCCAATTCCCATGAGTCACGGGGGGGTTAATAAACCCAATTCCCATGAGTCACGGGGGGGGGGGATAACAAACCCAATTCCCATGAGTCACGGGGGGGGTTAATAAACCCAATTCCCATGAGTCACGGGGGGGGGATAACAAACCCAATTCCCATGAGTCACGGGGGGGGTTAATAAACCCAATTCTCATGAGTCACGGGGGGGGGGATAATAAACCCAATTCCCATGAGTCACGGGGGGGGGATAATAAACCCAATTCCCATGAGTCACGGGGGGGGTTAATAAACCCAATTCCCATGAGTCACAGGGGGGAATAATAAACCCAATTCCCATGAGTCACGGGGGGGGGGGATAATAAACCCAATTCCCATGAGTCACGGGGGGGGGGGGGAATAATAAACCCAATTCCCATGAGTCACGGGGGGGGGATAATAAACCCAATTCCCATGAGTGACGGGGGGGGGGATAATAAACCCAATTCCCATGAGTCACGGGGGGGGGGAATAATAAACCCAATTCCCATGAGTCACGGGGGGGGGGGGAATAATAAACCCAATTCCCATGAGTCACGGGGGGGGTTAATAAACCCAATTCCCATGAGTCACGGGGGGGGGGGATAACAAACCCAATTCCCATGAGTCACGGGGGGGGATAATAAACCCAATTCCCATGAGTCACGGGGGGGGGGATAATAAACCCAATTCCCATGAGTCACGGGGGGGGGGGATAACAAACCCAATTCCCATGAGTCACGGGGGGGGATAATAAACCCAATTCCCATGAGTCACGGGGGGGGGGGATAATAAACCCAATTCCCATGAGTCACGGGGGGGGTTAATAAACCCAATTCCCATGAGTCACAGGGGGGGATAATAAACCCAATTCCCATGAGTCACGGGGGGGGGGGAATAATAAACCCAATTCCCATGAGTCACGGGGGGGGATAATAAACCCAATTCCCATGAGTCACGGGGGGGGGGGAATAATAAACCTAATTCCCATAAGTCACGGGGGGGGGGGGATAAAAACCTAATTCCCATGAGTCACGGGGGGGGGATAATAAACCCAATTCCCATGAGTCACGGGGGGGGGATAATAAACCCAATTCCCATGAGTCACGGGGGGGGGGGGGGATAATAAACCCAATTCCCATGAGTTACAAGGGGGGGGGGGGAATAATAAAACCCAATTCCATGAGTCACGGGGGGGGGGGATAATAAACCCAATTCCCATGAGTCACGGGGGGGGATAATAAACCCAATTCCCATGAGTCACGGGGGGGGGGGGGATAATAAACCCAATTCCCATGAGTCACGGGGGGGAGGGGGCGAGTGCCTGAAAACATCCGGGACCAGCGGGGGAAGGATCTGCTGGAACCTCAAAATAAGAGGGGAGTATAAATCGCCAATCTATTCATTCCTAATCACCTGTAGCCAAAAACTTTGTGCCAGATTCACGTAGCCCGGGCGCAGCGTAACGTAACCGATTTAGGTTACACCGCCGCAAATTTTCTGTCTAAGTGCCCGATCCACAAAGCACTTACCTGGAAATTTGCGGCGGTGTATCCTAAATCCGTCCGGCGCAAGGCGGGCCAATTCAAATGGGGCAGGTACCATTTAAATTAGGCGCGCTCCCGCGCCGGACGTATTGCGCATGCTCCCGACGCAAATTTCCCGAGGTGCTTTGCGCAAAATTACGACGCGCCGACGTTTTGTGAATCGCGGCGTGAAAAAAAAAACTTGCGCCGGGAAAAATTTTTTTTTTTTAAAAATTCAAAAGCGACGCGGGAAAGACGGGCATACTTTTACATGGTGTAGTAATTTTACACTTTGTAAAAGGTGCCCTATCTTTGCGACGTCAAACTAACACTTGCGGCAACGTAACGACGGGAAAATTTTTCGTGGATTGCCGTAACTGCTAATTTGCATACCCGACGATGGTTTACGACGCGAACTCCCCCCAGCGGCGGCCGCGGTACTGCATCCTAAGATCCGACAGTGTAAAACAATTACACCTGTCGGATCTTATGGATATCTATGCGTAACTGATTCTATTAATCAGTCGCATAGATAGATACGCCGTCGTATCTCTTTGGTGAATCTGGCCCAAAAAGTCATATACAAAAAAGACCACAAAAAACTGGGGGGGGGGGGGGATGGAGCCCACCAGTCGGGTGACACGGCGGTTATATAATGACAAACAAAGCTTGCAATAAAGGGCGGAAAGATTTTTTTATTGTCCAAAAATCAATAAAAAGAATAAAATCACAATAAAAAACATATTCTGTGTTACGAATCTGCAGTACCGTCGCACAACGCAATCCCATTCCAATTCACTAAGCTTGACCGCCTGCGCTACGAGTATCAGGTTACTCATTTACATAAATTATCGCATGCGGTAAGTAAAGTCCAATTCATTAACCACTTCAGCCCCCCCCCGGAGGATTTGGCTGCTCAAAGACCAGGCCACTTTTTTTGCGATTCGGCACTGCGCCGATTTACCTGACAATTGCGCGGTCGTGCGACGTGGCTCCCAAAAAAAATTGACGTCCTTTTTTCCCCACAAATAGAGATTTCTTTTGGTGGTATTTGATCACCTATTGATCACCTATTTTTTGCGCTATAAACAAAAATAGAGCGACAATTTTGAAAAAAAACACACAATATCTTTTACTTTTTGCTACAATAAATATCCCCTGCCTGTTTCCTACTGAGCATGCGCGAGTCTCGCGCGCTTTGTGAATGGGCGGCTGCTCTCTGGGATACACACAGGTCCCAGAAGACAGCGCGCCCCATTCACCAGAAGACACCGCGACGGAGGACGAGGAAGAAGACCTGCCGCGGACTAGGAAGAGGCAGATTAGGAAGATCCGCATAGCAACCAGAATGTCTGCTAAGTAAAACATTTTTGTTTTCAATTTTTTTTATCATTATGGTGTCATTTTTTTTATTTTTTTTAGGGTGGACCTCCACTTTAATATACAATCTGTACTATTCATATCTATAGATACCATTGACATCATACTCCTGATGAGAGGAAGGATCCTCGAAACGCGTAGAGTTCCTTTATGTCATTACAGTTTCACTCCTTACCCAGATCTATGTTCCGGCTTAATTATGTATTTATTCAATATAAAACGATTCATCAGTTCTTTGTACGTCGCTTTGTATGGAATTTGTTTTTATGACATTTTTTGGTTCATTTTGTTTTCATAATAAATTGATTGTTATTTTTATATACTGTTTGTACCTTCATCTTCCTCAGTGACCGGCCTCACCCCTCAAAGTCCCATGACCTCTATTTTCTATATACGTGTTTAAACTCCTCCCTTTCTTTTGGGGCTCACCCAGACCCATGGGCGTCCGCTGATTTTTTTTCCAGGGGGGCGCTTCGGCAGCGGTGATACACATTCGCATTTAACCCTTTCTTCAACCAATAACATGGCCAGCTGGCAGTGTGAAAGAGCTCTTGAGATGATTCAGCTTCACTCCATGCCCATATTAATATAGCCTAGAGAATGTACAGACCCCCTTCAGCACAGACCCCCCATTCTGCACAGACCCCTCCATTCAGCACAGATGGACCCCCTTTAGCACAGACCCCTCCATTCAGCACAGATGGACCCCCCTTTAGCACAGACCCCCCATTCTGTACAGGCCCTCCATTCAGCACAGATGGACCCCCCCTTCAGCACAGACCCCCCCATTCCGCACAGACCCCTCCATTCAGCACAGACCCCCTTCAGCACAGATGGACCCCCCTCCCCCATCCCATTCAGTACCTCAGATCAGCCATCAGCACAGCACAGGCACAGCAGGTTCCCTCCCCCTGTGTACACATAAACACCGGAGGGGGAGGCGGCTTCACGCTGCTCGCTGTGCCGGTGTGACATCCGGGCCAAGACCGCTCAGACAACCCACGGCCACTAGACTCTATAAACACCTTCTCGATTTTCCAGGGGGGGGTCAATTGCCCCCCCTTGCCCTATGGAGCGGATGCCCATGCCCAGACCTGTTTTCTTTAGAGGAGGACCTTTGCTCTCTGTGTGGAAGCAGCGGTCTCTCTGCTGAGTCAAAGTAAGGCTAGGTTCACCCTGCTGCAATCTGACTTTGACCCAATTTTCAGTGGGATTATGGAGCGCAACTTGGATGTGGTTTGCATATTCTGTGGGATGGAAATCGCTGGAGCTGCGCAGGAACCTTTTCCACAGTCACTCTGCCGAGTCGCATTGATGTAAAATGGCTACCATTGAAAACAATGAGATTTCCATTGGCATGCGATTCTGTGCGACTCGAATCCCATGTGAAACCGCACCGGTGTCAATGGAGCTTTAGAGTTCTGCAAACAAAAAGGCACACAGGCTTTGCTGATTTCAGCGCCTGAATCTAACTCAGCAGGGGGGAGGGGGAGTATGATGGACCTCTGCAGAGAGAACTCTGCTTCCACACAGAAAGCAAAGATCCTTCTCTACAGTATGCTAGCCAGGGAAAAGCTTTTCTGCTATTGGCTTCCTTCTGAAAAAAATGCGAGGTCCCTGGCTGTGTCTGGCTTCCATCAGGGATGGACTGGCCATTGGGACTATAGGGAGTTTCCCGGTGGGCCGATGGCTCAGTGGACCGGCTTCAGTGACAGCGGACCACCGCCGCCCCCATCCGCTCCTCTGTCTCTCCCTCCCCGCAGCGCTCACCTCCTCTCCCTCCCCGCAGAGCTCACCTCCTCACCCTCCCCGTAGCGCTCACCTCCTCTCCCTCCCTCCCTGCAGTGCTCACCTCCTCTCCCTCCCCGCAGCGCTCACCTCCTCTCCCTCCCCGTAGCGCTCACCTCCTCTCCCTCCCTCCCTGCAGCGCTCACCTCCTCTCCCTCCCCGCAGTGCTCACCTCCTCTCCCTCCCTCCCCGCAGCGCTCACCTCCTCTCCCTCCCCGCAGCGCTCACCTCCTCTACCTTCCCGCAGCGCTCACCTCCTCTCCCTCCCCGCAGTGCTCACCTCTCTCCTCCCTCCCCGCAGCGCTCACCTCCTCTCCCTCCCCGCAGCGCTCACCTCCTCTCCCTCCCGCAGCGCTCACCTCCTCTCCCTCCCCGCAGCGCTCACCTCCTCTCCCTCCCCGCAGCATTCACCTCCTCTCCCTCCCCGCATCGCTCACCTCCTCTCCCTCCCCGCAGCGCTCACCTCCTCTCCCTCCCCGCATCGCTCACCTCCTCTCCCTCCCCGCAGCGCTCACCTCCTCTCCCTCCCCGCAGCGCTCACCTCCTCTCCCTCCCCGCAGGGCTCACCTCCTCTCCCTCCCTCCCCGCAGCGCTCACCTCCTCTCCCTCCCCGCAGCGCTCACCTCCTCTCCCTCCCTCCCTGCAGCGCTCACCTCCTCTCCTCCCCGCATCGCTCACCTCCTCTCCCTCCCCGCAGCGCTCACCTCCTCTCCCTCCCCGCAGAGCTCACCTCTCTCCATCCCCGCAGCGCTCACCTCCTCCCTCTCCCGCAGCGCTCACCTCCTCTCCCTCCCCGCAGCGCTCACCTCCTCTCCCTCCCCGCATCGCTCACCTCCTCTCCCTCCCGCAGCGCTCACCTCCTCTCCCTCCCCCTGCAGCGCTCACCTCCTCTCCCTCCCCGCAGCGCTCACCTCCTCTCCCTCCCCGCAGCGCTCACCTCCTCTCCCTCCCCGCAGCGCTCACCTCCTCTCCCTCCCTGCAGCGCTCACCTCCTCTCCCTCCCCGCAGCGCTCACCTCCTCTCCCTCCCCGCAGCGCTCACCTCCTCTCCCTCCCGCAGCGCTCACCTCCTCTCCCTCCCCGCAGCGCTCACCTCCTCTCCCTCCCCGCAGCGCTCACCTCCTCTCCCTCCCGCAGCTCACCTCCTCTCCCTCCCGCAGCGCTCACCTCCTCTCCCTCCCCACAGCTCTCACCTCCTCTCCCTCCCCGCAGCGCTCACCTCCTCTCCCTCCCCGCAGCGCTCACCTCCTCTCCCTCCCCGCAGCGCTCACCTCCTCTCCCTCCCTGCAGCGCTCACCTCCTCTCCCTCCCCGCAGCGCTCACCTCCTCTCCCTCCCCCCCGCAGCGCTCACCTCTTCCTCCCTCCCCGCATGCGCTCACCTCCTCTCCCTCCCCGCATCGGCTCACCTCCTCTCCCTACCCGCAGCGCTCACCTCCACCCTCTCCTCCCCGCAGCACTCACCTCCTCTCCCTCCCCGCATCGCTCACCTCCTCTCCCTCCCCGCAGCACTCACCTCCTCTCCCTCCCCCGCAGCGCTCCCCTCCTCTCCCTCCCGCAGCGCTCACTCCTCCTCCCCTCCCGCAGCGCTCACCTCCTCTCCCTTCCCGCAGCGCTCACCTCCTCTCCCTTCCCCGCAGCGCTCACCTCCTCATCCCTCCCCGCAGCGCTCACCCTCCTCTCCCTCCCCGCAGCGCTCACCTCCTCTCCCTCCCTCGCAGGCGCTCACCTCCTCTCCCTCCCCGCAGCGCTCACCTCCTCTCCCTTCCCGCAGCGCTCACCTCCTCTCCCTCCCCGCAGCGCTCACCTCCTCTCCCTCCCTCCCTGCAGCGCCCACCTCCTCTCCCTCCCCGCAGCGCTCACCTCCTCTCCCTCCCCGCAGCGCTCACCTCTCTCCCTCCCTGCAGCGCTCACCTCCTCTCCCTCCCCGCAGCGCTCACCTCCTCTCCCTCCCTCCCCGCAGCGCTCACCTCCTCTACCTTCCCGCAGCGCTCACCTCCTCTCCCTCCCCGCAGCGCTCACCTCCTCTCCCTCCCCGCAGCGCTCACCTCCTCTCCCTCCCTGCAGCGCTCACCTCCTCTCCCTCCCCGCAGCGCTCACCTCCTCTCCCTCCCTCCCCGCAGCGCTCACCTCCTCTCCCTTCCCGCAGCGCTCACCTCCTCTCCCTCCCCGCATCGCTCACCTCCTCTCCCTCCCCGCAGCGCTCACCTCCTCCCTCTCCCCGCAGCACTCACCTCCTCTCCCTCCCCGCATCGCTCACCTCCTCTCCCTCCCCGCAGCACTCACCTCCTCTCCCTCCCCGCATCGCTCACCTCCTCTCCCTCCCCGCAGCGCTCACCTCCTCCCTCTCCCCGCAGCGCTCACCTCCTCTCCCTCCCCGCAGCGCTCACCTCCTCTCCCTCCCCGCAGCACTCACCTCCTCTCCCTCCCCGCAGCGCTCACCTCCTCTCCCTCCCTCCCCGCAGCGCTCACCTCCTCTCCCTTCCCGCAGCGCTCACCTCCTCTCCCTCCCTGCAGCGCTCAACCTGGGGGGGAACAGAGAATCAGGGGGGACGACAGAGGAGCAAGGGGGAGGACCAGAGGAGCAGGGGGAGGAGCAGGGACGACGACAGAGGAGCATGGGGGAGGGGACAGACAGCTGACCCAACAGCTATGGCCTGGGAGTTTCTCCCTTCTGCCTAATCTTGTCCCATAAGGGGGGGGGGGGGGGGGGGGCGCTGAACTGATTCTTTGCCCCGGGTGAAATAATGTCTAGCTTCCCCACTGGTACTGCCTATAAGAGTACCAGTAGTTCTACTCTAATAAAGTAGAGTGGCTAGTGAAGGTGGAGAGGGGGCTTGGGTGGCGGGGGGGGTGATTGTTGTCCGGCCGCCATAGGAGAGACCTGTCAAAGTGGGCCAGTCTGGATGAAGTCCAGGGCCACATTTTTGTCCCAGTCCAGCCCTGGCTTCAATACAACAAGCATGTAGCCCATTCCTGTAGATGAAGAACACCCAATGGCCTAAACTCTCCCTACAGTGGGAACTACAAGTCCCAGCATGCTTTCCCAGTATAGACTTTATTAGATTCCTTGTATCCGGTGACCTGGAGTCCTCCAGGATCAGCCGATGCGGGGGCCCCCGATGCGGGGTCCGTCTTCTCTGCCCTGTAGCAGGTTGAGCTCGCCTGTAATTATCAGTAATTTTTTTTTTTACCTCTTGAAACACGCGATGTAAGCGCCGTCTGCCTCCGTGTTTGCCTTGGCACCGGCCTCCCTTCTTTATCTTGGCCCTGACCTGGGCTGATGCAACGTTTTCTGTTACACGCTGCTGCGAATTTAGTCTGACAAAACTTTCATAATCACCTTCTGACATCAGCGCACGGCGGCCAGGCCAGGAAGCGTGGAGGCGAGTGCGGAGGCGAGCGTGGAGGCGAGCGTGGAGGCGAGCGTGGAGGCGAGAGCGCACTGTGTCTCGGGGGGGGGCTGCAGGAACTTGGGGGAGTATCGGAAGTCCCGGGGACAGAGAATATATATATACACCTCTGATAAAAATCATAGACCCTTCGGGCCAGATTCACATAAGAGATACGGCGGCGTTTCTCCTGATACGCCGTCATGCAAATTAGGAGTTACGGCGATTCCCGACAGATTTTTGCGTTCGCTACGTCGCCGCTAGTCTAGTTTCCCGTCGCAAAGTTAGTCGTCGTTTTAGGTGCCCTAACTTTAGTCAGCAAGCGTATTGCTGTATAAAGTATGGCCGTTGTTCCCGCGTCGAAATTTAAAAAATAACGTTGTTTGCGTAAGCCGTCCGGGAATACGGAATTACGCTACTCGCCTGCCGTTTGAAAAAATGAAGTCCAGCGCGCAAAGCACGACGGGAATTACGAAACGGAGCGTGCGCAGTAGGTCCGGTGCGGGAGCACGCCTAATTTAAATGGCACACGCCCATTTAAATTGGCCCGCCTTGCGCCGGAGGCTGCCGGCGGAGGATTTCATCGCAAGTGCTTTGTGAATCAGGCACATGCGATGAAAACTTGCGGCGGTGTAACGTATCTACGATACGTTACGCCGCCGCAGTTATATGTGAATCTGGCCCTTCATTTCTATGTAAGGGGGCAAATCTACACAATCCGCAGGGGAGACGATCGTTACCCCCCCTCCCCCCCCCACTGTATACACATAGAGCTGAGCTCCAGGCGGATAGAGAAGATATTGGGCCAGATTCTCGTAGAATCCGCGGCGGCGTAGCGTAAGCCATTTACACCACGCCGCCGCAATTTACTGGAGCAAGTGCCGTATTCTCAAAGCACTTGTAATTTGCGGCGGCGTGGTGTAAATGGCCCGGCGTAAGGCCGCGTAATTCAAAGGGGACGGCTTGTATTTAAATTAAGCGCGCCCCCGCGCCAATCGAACTGCGCATGCGCCGGCCGTAAAAATAGCCCAGTGCGCATGCTCCAGCGCACGACGGAAAACGTCAATGAAGCCGACGCGAGCGTCATTTACGTCAAGCCCTATTCGCGAACGACTTAGTAAAACGACGTAAACGACGGAAAAAGACGACGCTGTCCCGACGCCATACTTAACATGGCATACGACGGACCTTCGTAAACTTACCCCTCATATAGCAGGGGTAAGTTTACGCTTACGGAAACGACGTGAACGGCGACGAGGCGGCGCAAAAACGTTTCGGGAATCGGCGTATCAGGCTCATTTGCATAGACAAATGAGAAATCGTCGTAAACGCCACCTAGCGGCCAGCGTGGAATTACATCTAAGATCCGACGGTGTAAGTGACTTACGCCAGTTGGATCTACGCCGTATCTATGCGTAAATGATTCTAAGAATCAGACGCATAGATACGCGGGCTCAGAAACAGAGATACACCGTCGTATCTCAGCTGAGAATCTGGCCCTTCGTCTTTATGATACGGTCAGAAACGGTCTTCAGCTTTTCTGTAAAAAATAAAAAACCCCTTTAACCGCTCAGCGCCCGCGCCATAGCGGAATGACGGCCACAGCGCCGACCTCAATTGCCGGGAGGCCATCAATAGACGTCCTCCCCTTTGCATGCGCCCAGGGGGCACCCGCTGCGATCACGAGTCACTGAGACCCGGGCGATCACGGATCCATGTAAGGGGGCGGTCTCAGCCCCTTACCACGTGATCAGCTGTCAGCCAATGACAGCTGATCACGTGATGTATACAAAGCTCGGTAATTGTTTTTTTTTTCTCGCTGACAGCACAAGGAGAAAAAAAAAGTCGATCGCCGGCTCTTGTGTAAGGACATCGGTCATCAATGGAAGAGGCACATCAGCCTCATTAGTGCCCACCAGTGCCCCCTGCCAGTGCCTACAGTGACCACCAGTGCAATAAAGTGCCACCCATCAATGCCCACCAGTGGTACCAGTGTCTGTGCCTCATCAGCTACCGCAGGACAGTGAGCATTCTTTTTACCGGACAGCAAAGTTGTTGAGCGGGGGGTTGCTACCACGGGACGCAATTTTTTTTCTGACATCAAAGTTGTCGGCCGACATTACAGTTGACAAGGGAGGGGAGCCGGCGACCGCCCGACTATAGAGGATAAGCGGGGAGGGGGCGGGGCAGGGGGGCGCAGGGTGATATCTTACCTCCTTGGCTCATCTTCCTGTGCAGGAAAATTTCCTCTATCGCGGGACTGCGGGACAAAAGTGTCAATGCGGGAAAGTCCCGCAGAATCCGCGCGTGTTGGGAGGTATGCATCAGTGCCATCTAGCAGTGTTGCCTATCAGTCTCACCTACCAGTGCTGATCACTGCCCATCATTGCCAACCATCAGTGGCCATCATTTCCAACCTTCAGTGCCCATCACTGCCACCCATCAGTGCCCATCACTGCCACCCATCAGTGCCCATCACTGCCAGCTATCAGTGCCCATCATTTCCAACCTTCAGTGCCCATCACTGCCACCCATCAGTCCCTATCACTGCCAGCTATCAGTGTCCATCATTTCCAACCTTCAGTGCCCATCACTGCCACCCATCAGTGCCCATCACTGCCACCTATCAGTGCCCATCATTTCCAACCTTCAGTGCCCATCACTGCCATCCATCAGTGCCCATCACTGCCAGCTATCAGTGCCCATCACTGCCACCTATCAGTGCCCATCACTGCCACCTATCAGTGCCCATCACTGCCAGCTATCAGTGCCACCTATTAGTGCCAATTCTCAGTGCCCAGCAGAGCCACCTATCAATGCTCTTCAGTGCCACCTCTCAGTACCCAACAGTGCTGCCTAACAGTGCCCACCAGTCCAGCCTATCAGTGCCCACCAGTGCCGCCTAATCGGTGCCCATCAGTTCCCATCAGTGCAGCCTATAGGTGCCCATCAGTGCAGCCTATCAGTGACCATCAGTGCAGCCTCATCAGCGTACATCAATGAAGGAGAAAAATTACCCGTTTGCAAAATTTTACAACAAAATATAATACGGGTTTGTAGTTTTTTTTTTTAATCAGTCTTTTTCTTTTTTTTTTTACAAAAAAAACCCGCAGAGGTGATCAAATACCACAAAAAAAAGCTTGATTTGTGGGAAAAAAAGATACAAATATTATTTTTTGGTACAGTGTTGTATGACCGCGTAATTGTCATTCAAAGAGTGAGAGTCTGGGCAGGAGGGGGTTAAAGTGCCCGGTAAGCAAGGGGTTAAATGAATCCGAGTCTCCAACGCCTTTTTTCATCTTCAGAAGCACAAGGAAAATTTCGTGGAATCGGCACTTGTACATTTTCTCTTTTTCACTCGATAAGAATGTGACTTCCGCTCATCAAACAAATTCCTTCTCCATCCACTGAGGTGCCGCCGGGACTCCGGCCGCCGTGTGATCGCCATTGTCGATCGAGTGTCATAAATCCTCCAATTACGGATGACTTACCCCATAAACGCTCTCCTTATCACAATACGACATTCCACTAATATTCTGTCAAGATAAAGAGATAAAAAGTAAAGTTGTAGAGACAAAGGGCCAGATCCACATAGAAATGGACAGGCGCAGAGATACGCTACGCCGCCGTATCTTACCTGGCTTTAAGTCAAATCCAGGAAGAATTTGCGCCGTAAGTTACGGCGGTGTAGTGTATTTCTGGCGGCAGATTTCAAATTGGGCGGGTTGGGGGCGGGTTTCATTTAAATGAAGCGCGTCCCCACGCCGAATGAACTGCGCATGCGTCGTCGCGAAATTTCCCGCCGTGCATTGCGCTAAATGACGTCGCTAGGACGTCATTTTTTTAACTTACATCCATCCCTATTCACGGACGACTTACGAAAAAAAAAAAAATTCAAATTTCGACGCGGGAACGACGGCCATACTTAACGAGTCTATGTATACGCCGCAAAATAGCAGCTTTAACTATACGCCGGAAAAAGCCGACTACAGACGACGTTAGAAAATGCGACGGCCGCGCGTACGTTCGTGGATCGTTGTTAATCGATAATTTGCATACCCGACGCGGAAAACGACGCAAACTCCACCCAGCGGGCGCCGAAGTATTGCACCTACGATCTGAAGGTGTACGAAGCTGTACGCCTGTCGGATCGAAGCCAGAAGCCGTCGTATCTTGGTTTGAGGATTCCAACTAAAGATACGACGCGGGAAATTTGAAAGTACGCCGGAGTATCAGTAGATATCAGTAGATACGCCGGCGTACTCGCTATGAGGATCTGGCCCAAAATCTTTTTCTCCAGTGAAAGACCATCGACCTGCTTGTTATTTGCCAGTTTTAGGTGGTGACTTGTTTTCAGCCTTGGAATTCGACGCCTCGGGCTTAGGAACGCGGGCGTTGTTGCGTCCGTATAAAGCGGGAGGCGTCTTGGATGGTCAAGGGAAATATTTTATAATGTCCAATTTTTTTTTTTTTTTTTTTTTTTTTACTTAAAGCGGAGTTCCACCCAAAAATGGAACTTCCGCTTAATCCACTCCTCGCCCCCTTACATGCCACATTTGGCATGTCATTTTTTTTTTGGGGGGGGGGGAAGTGTCCCACTTCCTCCTTCCGCCGAGGGGCTGCTAAGGCGAATAGTCTAATCGCCTTTTGGCAGCCCCTCCCTGTAGGCCAGGGGTCTCCAAACTTTTCCACTTTATTGCCCTTCAGCATAGGCGGGCGCACAGGGTGTGTCAGGTGTGCCTGGGCACACCCTAATCATAGAGTGCACCTAAATATACTGCGTTAAATGTGCACTAACGCACAGAATAATACAGCATTAAATGGCACATAACAAACCGAAATATACTGCGTTAAATGTGCCGTAATGCACTGAAATATACTATGCTAAATGTTCGACAATGCACAGAAATATGCTGCATTAAAAGAGAGAGAAGAGGAAGGAAGCCGGGAGTGCTGCAGGAGGGGGGCAGGAGTGAGCCAGGGCAGTAGGGGGGGGGGGCAATTTTCACTGAACAAGGTGATTAGGGTGTGCACTCCAAAGCTCAAACAAACGGTGCTGATCGCTTACTGTGTTCATTCACAAAGAGAAGGGGGACATAGGGGAAATCTGGCCCAGGGCAGTAGGGGCAATCTGCACTGCACAAGGTGATTAGGATGTGCACTCCAAAGCTCAAACACATGGTACCGATCACTTACTGGGTTCATTCACAAAGGGAAGGGGCCTTTCCCCACTCCTGTGTCCCATCAGCAGCCTTTGGGAGAGAAGAGGAAGGAAGCCTGAAGTGCTGCAAGAGGGGGGCAGGAATGAGCCAGGGCAGTAGGGGGGGGGGGGATTTGCACCACACAAGGTGATTAGGGTGTGCACTCCAAAGCTCAAACAAACGGTGCCAATCGCTTGTTGTGTTCATTCACAAAGAGAAGGGGGCCATAGGGGAAATCTGCCCCAGGGCAGTAGGGGCAATCTGCACTGCACAAGGTGAATAGGGTGTGCCCAGGCACACCTGGCACACCCTGTGCGCACACCTATGCAATTCTTCCTTTTCCGTAATACAGAAACAAAGACGACTCCATAAAATGTCCCAAATGGAAAAAGCGGAAAACAAAGCAGGAAGGGGCTCCATGCGGAATTTCCTGTATTTGCTCTCCATCAATTATTCTCAGCTGATAAAGTCTTCGTGGTTCCAAAGGACGCGCCCAGCGCCAGGCGGGTGACACGGAATGAGATCACTTTTCTGACAGCTGCAAAATGACATTTTTATTGTGTTTGATTATTTATTAATCGGATGAGTGAGCGAGACTCTGATCAACGCAGCGAGAATTTCACTCGCAACGCACTCAGGAATTCACCGTCTTACACGTTCTTATCTTATTTCCTGTTCTGAGGAGGAAATGTCCGTTTATATCCGGGGCCTGGGAGGTCGGGTCTCCCAAAACTACAAGTGGTCTTCAAAAAGTTTCTGCGGAAACTTTTTGAAGTTTTTCTGTTCGTTTTAGTTTTTTTTTTTGTTATTTTTTGTTATTTTTTTGGATCATTCATTATGATCGAAATCCATTATTTTGAATGAATTTGTAAATTCCGAAATGTTTTAATTCGGTACGCTCCATTCGGATAGATGTGGTATTTGTTATTTCGGTAATTCTGAAAAATTTGAATTCGGTATGTTCCAGTCATAAAAAAGCGTTATTCGTTATTTCCAAAATTCGTAAATTTAGATAAAATCGTATTGGTTACATTCATTAACCCATGATTTGAAAGGAAATTCCAAAACCTATAATTTAATCGTTTATAACCATTATTATAGTTTTTTTATTATTATTATTATTATTATTATTATTAATAATAATAATAATAATAATAATAATAATAATATTAATAAAAACTATAATAATGGTTATAAACGTAATACTTTAATTATAATAGAAATTATCCGAATGCTTTTTTTTTCTTTCGTATTTTAGAATTTTGGGATTTTCGTTCTTCTTTTCAGATTTTCGTACTTTTGAATTTTTGTTCTTATTTTTCTTTCAGATTTTCAAATTTCGGATGTTCATTCTTTTGAATTTTCCGGATTTTCAAATTTCGGACTTTCGTTCTTTTTGAAAAAAATTGTTAAACGGTTTCTCGTTAATTTGGATGTTTTCCAAATTAACGAATAGACCGAATTTTCGCGAAAAAATTAATTTTTGGATTTTCGTTCTCCTTTTCAGATTTTCGTACTTTTGAATTTTTGTTCTTATTTTTCTTTCAAAGTTTCAAATTTCGGATTTTTCGTTCTTTAGAGTTTTCGGATTTTTGTTCTTATTTTTCTTTAGAATTTTCGAATTTCTTTTTTTTGGTCTTTTGAATTTTCGTATTTTCCTTCTTATTTTTCTTTCAGATTTTCGAATTTCGTATTTTCATTTTTTTGAGTTTTCGTATTTTTGTTCTTATTTTTCTTTCAGATTTTCGAATTTCGGATTTTCATTCTTTTGAATTTTCCGGATTTTCAAATTTCGGATTTTCGTTCTTTTTGAAAAAAATTGTTAAGCGGTTTCTCGTTAATTTGGATGTTTTCCAAATTAACGAATAGACCGAATTTTCACGAAAAAACTAATTTTCAGATTTTCGTTCTTCTTTTCAGATTTTCGTACTTTTGAATTTATGGGCCAGATCCTCAAAAGGGATACGACGGCGTTTCTCCTGATACGCCGTCGTATCCCTGTTTCTATCTATGCGACTGATCCACAGAATCAGTTACGCATAGATATTCCTAAGATCCGGCAGGTGTAATAGTTTTACACTGCTGGATCTTAGGATGCAATACCACGGCCGCCGCTGGGGGCATTTCTCGTCGAAATTCCGCGCCAGGTATGCAAATTAGCACTTACGGAGATCCACGAAGCGGTTTCCCTTCGTGAAGTCTCCGTAAGTTGTTAGTTTGCAAACGCAAAATTAGGGCTGCTTTTACAAAGTGTAAAGTTAGTACACCATGTAAAAGTAGACCCTTCTTTCCCGAGGCGATGTCAAATTTTTTTAAATTTTTTTTTTTTTCCCGACGCAACTTTTTGTACCCGGCGCGATTCACAAAACTCGGCGCAACGTAATTTCGCACAATGCACGTCGGGAGCATGCGCAGTACGTCTGGCGCGGGAGCGCGCCTAATTTAAATGGGACTCGCCCCATTAGATTGGGCACGCCTTGCGCCGGACAGATTTAAGTTACACAGCCGAAAATTTCTAGATAAGTGCTTTGTGGATCGCGCACTTAGGTAGAAATTTTGCGGCGGTGTAACATAAATAGTAAGATTTAAGTTAAGCCTGCTGGCTGTGGATCTGGCCCTTTGTTCTTATTTTTCTTTCAAAGTTTCAGATTTCGTATTTTCATCCTTTCGAGTTTTCATATTTTTGTTCTTATTTTTCTTTAGAATTTTTGAATTTCGGATTTTTGGTCTTTTGAATTTTCGAATTTTCCTTCTTATTTTTCTTTCAGATTTTCGAATTTCGGATTTTCATTCTTTTGAATTTCTGGATTTTCAAATTTCGGATTTTCGTTCTTTCTGAAAAAATGTGTTAAACAGTTTCTCGTTGGATGTTTTCCAAATGAACGTTTTGACGAAAAAACACATTTTTAGATTTTCGTTCTTCTTTTCGGACTTTCGTACTTTTGAATTTTCCTTCTTATTTTTCTTTCAAAGTTTCAAATTTCGGATTTTCGTTCTTTCGAGTTTTTCATATTTTTGTTATTATTTTTCTTTAGAATTTTCGAATTTGGGATTTTTGGTCTTTTGAATTTTTGTATTTTCCTTCTTATTTTTCTTTCAGATTTTAGAATTTCTGATTTTTGGTCTTTTGAATTTTTCGGATTTTCCTTCTTATTCTTCTTTCAGCTTTTCGAATTTCACATTTTCATTCTTTTGAATTTTCGGATTTTCAAATTTCGGATTTTCGTTCATTTTGAAAGAATTTGTTAAGCGGTTTCTCGTTAATTTGGATGTTTTCCAAATTAACGAATAGACCGAATTTTGCTGAAAAAACAAATTCGGAACGTAACGAATTGCACATGTCTACCGATCCAGGAGAGAGGGAGAAAACCGTCTTTGAGCTGCTGGAGGGAGCGACACAGACACATAGGCCCAGATTCACGTACATCGGCGTATCTTTGTGCGGGCGTAGCGCATCTCATATGCGCTTTGCCGACGTAACTTGGAGAGGCTCGTACTTTATTCACAAAGCACTCGCCGACAACGTTGCGCCGGCGTAACGTAAATCGGCCGGCGTAAGCCCGTCTAATTCAAAGTAGGTGGAAGGTGGGCATGTTGTATTATAATGAAGCGTGACCCCATGTAAATGCATGGCCGAACGAACGGCGCATGCGCGCGCATGCTCAGAGTCACGTCAAATTTACTCCCTAAGATTCGCCGGCTCCATTCATACGACGTGAACGTAACCTACGCCCAGCCCCATTCACGTACAACTTACGTGAACGACGTAAAATACGACGGCTGTTCCGACGTTTTCGACGTCCATACCTTAACATGACTTACCCCTGCTTTATGAGGGGTAAAGTTACGCCAGACGTACGCCTTACGTAAACAGCGTAGCTTACTGCGACGGAAGCAAGTACGTTCGTGAATCGGCGTATCTAGCTCATTTACATATTCGATGCGTAAATCTACGGAAGCGCCCCTAGCAGCCAGCGTAAATATGCACCCAAGATGTGTAAGGAGACTTACGTCGGTCGTATCTTGCAAAATTCAGGCAAAGCTCAGTTCCTGAATAAGCACATAGATACGACGGCGCACATTTGGACTTACGACGGCGTGTCTGGAGATTTGTAAAGTTAGCAAGATGATCCTGCCCATGTGGGGGCGCCAGAAATATTTCTGCCCCCAGGCGTCTGTGACCCCAGGATCGGCCCGGCCTTTTTGGGGGGACTGGCTTTCAATTCAACAAAAGTTGTTTAAGGTTCAACCTTTGTTATTAAAGACGCCGTCCAGAATTCCAATCACCAGCCAGAGCCTGAATAATAATAATAATACGCCAAATAGTCGCAAACTCCCACCGCTGTCGGCATGACCGATGGGCAGACCTGGTTTTCAGCTTTTCGGTAAAAGTGAAAATTCCCTTCATACGACCTTCTGACTTTCTTTGAATTTTTTTTTCATCTTCCTAATCCCGGCAATAATTCAGAGAAATCGGCACTTGAACATATTTTTTATGTGATTTTTCTATGTCTGTAACATCTGTTCATTAACTGCATTCCTTCCCATCGAAACGCGCCAGAACCTCGAACATTACACGGCTCTGTGCGCTTCATGGTTTGTTTGATTATATAAATTCCGGGACCCTTTATTATCTGCGACTCCTCCCATCGTGAACGTCCCGGAACCGTTATATATTAATTATTTACAAACAGAATTATTACAATTTATGTTTAGTCATTTTTTTGTTTGTTTGGACCGGAAATATAAAGATAAGTTTCCACCAATCAATAATTCCATCCATGCAACCATAGGTTGTGTGCACAGGGTGTGCCGGGGGGGCGCACCCTAATCACCCCGTGTGGCAGACCCCGGATATTTCACCAAAGTCTCCTAATGGGGCTCCTACAAAGATTAGTAAAAAAAAATAATAAGAAAAAATAACATTGTAAAAAATTATAAAAAATAAAATAGTAAAAACTACTGACACCCTCCACTCTACTGACACCGTCCACTGCCATACTGACACCGTCCACTGCCCTACTGACACCCTCCACTGCCATACTGACACCGTCCACTGCCCTACTGACACCCTCCACTCTACTGACACCGTCCACTGCCATACTGACACCGTCCACTGCCCTACTGACACCCTCCACTGCCATACTGACACCGTCCACTGCCCTACTGACACCCTCCACTCTACTGACACCGTCCACTGCCATACTGACACCGTCCACTGCCCTACTGACACCCTCCACTCTACTGACACCCTCCACTCTACTGACACCGTCCACTGCTCTACTGATACCCTCCACTCTACTGACACCGTCCACTGCCCTACTGACACCGTCCACTGCCCTACTGACACCATCCACTGCTCTACTGACAAAGTCCACTGCTCTACTGACACCGTCCACTGCTCTACTGACACCGTCCACTGCTCTACTGACACCGTCCCCTGCCCTACTGACACCGTCCCCTGCCCTACTGACACCGTCCACTGCGCTACTGACACCATCCACTGCTCTACTGACACCATCCACTGCTCTACTGACACCGTTCACTGCTCTACTGACACCGTCCACTGCTCAACTGACACCGTCCTCTGCTCTACTGACACCGTCCACTGCTCTACTGACACCGTCCACTGCTCAACTGACACCGTCCTCTGCTCTACTGACACCATCCACTGCTCTACTGACACCATCCACTGCTCTACTGACACCGTCCACTGCTCAACTGACACCGTCCTCTGCTCTACTGACACCGTCCACTGCTCTACTGACACCGTCCACTGCTCAACTGACACCGTCCTCTGCTCTACTGACACCATCCACTGCTCTACTGACACCATCCACTGCTCTACTGACACCGTCCTCTGCTCTACTGACACCGTCCACTGCCTTACTGACACCGTCCACTGCGCTACTGACACCTTCCACTGCTCTACTGACACCGTCCACTGCCCTACTGACACCATCCACTGCCCTACTGACACTGTCCACTGCCCTACTGACACCGTCCACTGCGCTACTGACACCTTCCACTGCTCTACTGACACCGTCCACTGCCCTACTGACACCGTCCCCTGCCCTACTGACACCGTCCCCTGCCCTACTGACACCGTCCACTGCCCTACTGACACCATCCACTGCTCTACTGACACCGTCCTCTGCTCTACTGACACCATTCACTGCTCTACTGACACCGTCCACTCTACTGACACCGTCCACTGCTCTACTGACACCATCCGCTGCTCTACTGACACCGTCTACTATCCTACTGACACCAATCTCTGTTCCTGTGGCAACTAAGAGTGGGTTTCCCCCTCACTCTGGAGATATTTCCTCTTAATTCCTGTTGAGTCTCCAGGACAGAAAGTGAAGAGAAATCTCCCCAGGCAGTGTACAGGAGGTCAGTAAGACAGTGTCCAGGGGGTCAGTAGGGCAGTGTACAGGGAGTCAGTAGGGCGGAGTACCAGGGGTCAGTAAGATAGTGTACAGGGGCTCAGTAAGACAGTGTACAGGGGGTCAGTAGGGTGGTGTACAGGGGGTCAGTAAGACAGTGTACAGGGGGTCAGTAGGCCAGTGTACAGGGGGTCAGTAGGGTGGTGTACAGGGAGTCAGTAGGGCAGTGTACAGGGAGTCAGTAAGACAGTGTACAGGGGGTCAGTAGGCCAGTGTACAGGAGGTCAGTAGGGTGGTGTACAGGGGGTCAGTAGGGTGGTGTACAGGGAGTCAGTAGGGCAGTGTACAGGGGGTCAGTAGGGTGGTGTACAGGGGGTCAGTAGGGTGGTGTACAGGGGGTCAGTAGGCCAGTGTACAGGGGGTCAGTAGGGTGGTGTACAGGGGGTCAGTAGGGCAGTGTAAAGGGGGTCAGTAGGGCATTGTACAGGGAATCAGTAGGGTGGTGTACAGGGGGTCAGTAGGGTGGTGTACAGGGGGTCAGTAGGGTGGTGTACAGGGGGTCAGTAGGGCAGTGTACAGGGGGTCAGTAGGGTGGTGTACAGGGAGTCAGTAGGCCAGTGTACAGGGGGTCAGTAGGGTGGTGTACAGGGGGTCAGTAGGGCAGTGTACAGGGGGTCAGTAGGGCAGTGTACAGGGGGTCAGTAGGGTGGTGTACAGGGGGTCAGTAGGCCAGTGTACAGGGGGTCAGTAGGGTGGTGTACAGGGGGTCAGTAGGGCATTGTACATGGGGTCAGTAGGGTGGTGTACAGGGGGTCAGTAGGGTGGTGTACTGGGGGTCAGTAGGGTGGTGTACAGGGGGTCAGTAGGGCAGTGTACAGGAGGTCAGTAGGGTGGTGTACAGGGAGTCAGTAGGGCAGTGTACAGGGAGTCAGTAGGGCAGTGTACAGGGAATCAGTAAGGGCAGTGTACAGGGAGTCAGTAAGACAGTGTACAGGGGATCATTAAGACAGTGTACAGGGGGTCAGTAGGGTGGTGTACAGGGGGTCAGTAGGCCAGTGTACAGGGGGTCAGTAGGGCGGTGTACAGGGGGTCAGTAAGACAGTGTACAGGAGGTCAGTAGGGTGGTGTACAGGGAGTCAGTAGGGTGGTGTACAGGGAGTCAGTAGGGTGGTGTACAGGGGGTCAGTAGGGTGGTGTACAGGGGGTCAGTAGGGCAGTGTACAGGGGGTCAGTAGGGTGGTGTACAGGGGGTCAGTAGGGTGGTGTACAGGGGGTCAGTAGGGTGGTGTACAGGGGGTCAGTAGGGTGGTGTACAGGGAATCAGTAGGGTGGTGTACAGGGAATCAGTAGGGTGGTGTACAGGGGGTCAGTAGGGTGGTGTACAGGGGGTCAGTAGGGTGGTGTACAGGGAATCAGTAGGGTGGTGTACAGGGAATCAGTAGGGTGGTGTACAGGGGGTCAGTAGGGTGGTGTACAGGGGGTCAGTAGGGTGGTGTACAGAGGGTCAGTAGGGTGGTGTACAGGGGTTCAGTAGGGCGGAGTACAGGGGGTCAGTAGGGTGGTGTACAGGGAGTCAGTAGGGTGGTGTACAGGGGGTCAGTAGGGTGGTGTACAGGGGGTCAGTAGAGTGGTGTACAGGGGGTCAGTAGGGCGGAGTACCAGGGGTCAGTAAGACAGTGTTCAGGGTGTCAGTAGGGCAGTGTGCAGGGGGTCAGAAACCCGCTGTCGGCTTATGTCAAAGAGGCGGTTCAGGCTGGGAAAAGATTGATGGTCGTGATCCACCAGGAGCCTGGACTGGCACCTGGCTCAGCCTCTCAGCAAGCCAATGAGAGCTTGAGCCAGCCACTCCCACCCCCTTCACAGCCCAGCACTCCAGTGAGCACTGGGGGATGATTTCTAACTTCTCTTGTGATAGAGTTCCACTTCAATGAGTGATTTGTGTTGGAAGTTTGGGAGGAATGTCTTGGCACTGTGATAAAACTCGCATGCCTTAGAAAGCGACTTTCATGAAGCTGCCAGGCTGGGCATGGAGTCAGGACTCCCACAGAGCTCCTCCCCCCACACAATATCCTACCTGTACCCGTTGCTAAAAACAGAGTAACTTAGCAAAAATTTACAAGCAATAAATAGATTTGGTTTTTTGGATCTGAGAGAAGAAATTGTGTTCCGGCCGACGTGGAGCTGAACTCATAACGCCGGCAGAGCCAATCCTTCTCCGCGCTGTCAGACGATTTCCGTAACGCGTTTCATCTGATTTGGAGTTAATGAACCCTGACAATATTTTCACAAGAACGTTTTTAATAAAGAGGGAAAAATGTCATAAAAACTGGAAGCTGCCGCTGGTCGGAGTTCCAGACGTGAAGTAAGAACTTCCACTGATGCGTCTTCTCAGATGTTCTCTCCCGCGCCCTTCTGAACTTTCATTCCCCCTCCCCCTCCTGCAGAGATTTATTCATTGGATAAGTTATATTCTACTGACATTATTTACCCCCCTCTGAAAGGATTCCAAAAACCTGGGTCCTTATAGAATAAAGACGCGGACTGAGTGACGCGGACTGAGTGACGCGGACTGAGTGACGCGGGTTTTATACGGCCACAGCAACCAATTTCATTAACCAAAGAATAAAATAACATGACATTAAAAAGTACCAATAAGTGCAAATTCAACAATGTAACAATGTAATGGCCAACAACAAGAGGTCCTTGGCAGGCCGGATTTACTCCCTTTGCCGTCCCAAGGCCGGGTCCTTCAATGTACCCCCCGCCCCCAAAAAACTGAAAGTCCCCCAATCCCGTGCCCATCATTGCTGCCTCACTATCATTTCAGCCTTACTGTGCCCTCATTGCAGCCCCCCTCACCATCATTACAGCCCCCCTCACCATCATTACAGCCCACCCTCACCATCATTACAGCCCCCCCTCACCATCATTACAGCCCCCCTCACCATCATTGCTGCCTTACTGTGCCCTCATTGCAGCCTCACCATCATTGCTGCCTTACTGTGCCCTCATTGCAGCCCCCCTCACCATCATTACAGCCCCCCTTACCATCATTACAGCCCCTCTCACCATCATTACAGCCCCCTTCACCATCATTGCTGCCTTACTGTGCCCTCATTGCAGCCCCCCTCACCATCATTACAGACCCCCTTACCATCATTACAGCCTCTCTCACCATCATTACAGCCCCCCTCACCATCATTACAGCCCCCCTCACCATCATTGCTGCCTTACTGTACCCTCATTGCAGCCCCCCCCCCAGAGCATTGGCTGTATGCAACTCTTCACTCACTGTAACGGACTTATGAACTGTTCTGTCGGGACATCCTATAATACTCCTACAGTGAGGTCTACAAAGAACTGCATGGCTCGTTACAATTGGATTTACCACATTGTACTCTGAGCTCAAAGGGTTAATTATACAAGGGACTTTTTCACTGCTGAATGCTAATATTCCCTTTGCATAGCTAATGGACTCTCCTTTGTGTAGTTAATCCCCTCAACATACGGAGGCTGTTATGTGGGAGTGTATAATTGTTTTAAAGGTTAATTGAATTCTATTGTCTGATCAAGTCATGTTAAATATCAGCTTGGAGCCGAACGTCTAGAGACTGATTGATTCAAGGGAATGTCCTTATTTCAAAGTATGTGTGTGAAGGGGGGGGGGGGCGGAGAGTGTCATTGTTCATGTAAGTTTGTAACCATATAAAAAGCGAGGTGAAATGTGCAATAAAAGTCAGTCTTGTTTGACCCTTCAACGTAGCCTTGTCTCGTTCGGGAAGGGGAATTCTCGCTCTCTCTCTGGATCTATTGGAAGGGGATACCGGCGGTACTTGCATATCGCAGCTTGCCAGGGAAAAGGACTTCTCCAACGGCTGAGACCCTCTCACTAGCTGGGTAGCCATTACACTCACCCCAGATGCCCCCCCCCCAGAGCATTGGCTGTATGCAACTCTTCTGGTAGGACATTTCATAGAGTAAGAAATTTACTCCGGAGTTGGTTGTGATGGAGGAAAAGGAGTCTCCCCCCCCCCCCCCCCGCCTGGCAGTGAGAGACCTCCCCCCCCTCACACGCCATCCTCCAGGTGATCCCGGCTCCTGTGTCTCATGGGTCCCAGGTGGTTGTTTGGGGCCCCTGGAGCTTCTGGCTTTGTAAGAGAATATTTTCTGCCGAAATTCAGACAGCAAATTTCCGATGGAGTCCGACAACAAGCTCACGTCCAACATTTGTTGTCAGAAATTCTGAGCGTGTGTACGCGGCATTAGGCCACACCTCCGCTTTATGAATGGACCCCCCCTACTGTTAGAAATGGGCGGGGCTAAGCACTGCGAGGTGGCGGAAGCCTCTCCTTGTTGCGTCTCATTGGAGGGTTTCTGCAGAAAAGATACATTTTGTTTACAATGATGGAAGTTTAATGTGATTGGATGATTTTAGAAATCGCGGCGCGTTTCCCGGACACCGTGTTTAACTTCTGGGATTTCTTTGGCAGCGGCCAATCAGCAGATTGTTTGAGCGGGGACTCCCCAAACGAGCTTCCACCCTTCCAATGCTGTAATACATTGGGCGTCGGGCTCTGAACTAGTCCCGGCTTAGTTACCATAACATATCTGTTACTCCTAGGAGGAAATATGATTTGCGTCCTGGCACCGCCGCCCGCCATATTACAGCCGCCGTACGGGGGATGGGAATTAAATGAAGTGCATGCGAATGTGCTGATGCCGTCCGATCCCAAAATATTCTGCAGAATCCATTTGCCGTTCTCTCCGCTCGGCTCTGACGGGTTTCCAGCATGTACAAAACTCGGATCGTCTCGCTTACATCGGATCCCAACATTCCCAGACGCGGGACTTCCATTCCCGTGTGATAAAACAAAGACATGTACATCACCAAAAGTATTGGGACGCCGGCCTTTACACACACACTGGGGTAGATTCAGATAGATCAGTGGATCTATAGATCCGCGTAATCTATCTGATTTACGATCCGCCGGCGCCAGTTTGAGAGGCTAGTGCTGTATTCAGATAGTACTTACCTCAAACTTGCGCCGGCGGATCGTAAATCCCCCGGCGGAATTCTAATTCTGCGGCTAGGGGGAGAGTAGTATTTAAATCAGGCGCGTGACCGCACTGATTTAAATGCGCATGCGCCGTCCGCGAATTTTCCCGGCGTGCATTGCATACCCCTCACATAGCAGGGGTAACTATACGCCGGAAAAAGCCGAACGCAAGCGACGTAAAAAAAAAGCAACGGGCGGGCGTTCGTTTCTGAATCGGCGGAAATCGGCATTTGCATATTCGTCGCGTAAAAAAACGAAGCACCACCTAGCGGCCGGCGGGAGATTGCAGCCTAAGATCCGACGGTGTAAGTCACTTACACCTGTCGGATCTTAGGGAGATCTATGAATCAGGCGCATAGATCCGACCGACGGAACTCTGAGATACGCCGTCGTATCTCTATCTGAATCTGGCCCAGGAATTTTAATGGCATCCCAGTTTTAGTACGGAGGGTTCAATTTTGAGTTGGCTCCGCCCTTTGCAGCTATAGAAGCTTCACCTCTTCTTGGAAGGCCGTCCACAAGGTTTAGGGGTGTGTCTATGGGAAGGCCGTCCACAAGGTTTAGAGGTGTGTCTATGGGAAGGCCGTCCACAAGGTTTAGGGGTGTGTCTATGGGAAGGCCGTCCACAAGGTTTAGGGGTGTGTCTATGGGAAGGCCGTCCACAAGGTTTAGAGGTGTGTCTATGGGAAGGCCGTCCACAAGGTTTAGGAGGGTGTGTCTATGGGAAGGCGGTCCACAAGGTTTAGGGGTGTGTCTATTGGAAGGCCGTCCACAAGGTTTAGGGGTGTGTCTATGGGAAGGCCGTCCACAAGGTTTAGGGGTGTGTCTATGGGAAGGCAGTCCACAAGGTTTAGGAGGGGGTCTATTGGAAGGCCATCCACAAGGTTTAGGGGTGTGTCTATGGGAAAGTCATCCACAAGGTTTAGGGGTGTGTCTATGGGAAGGCCGTCCACAAGGTTTAGGGGTGTGTCTATGGGAAGGCCGTCCACAAGGTTTAGGGGTGTGTCTATGGGAAGGCCGTCCACAAGGTTTAGGGGTGTGTCTATGGGAAGGCCGTCCACAAGGTTTAGGGGTGTGTCTATTGGAAGGCCGTCCACAAGGTTTAGGGGTGTGTCTATGGGAAGGCCGTCCACAAGGTTTAGGGGTGTGTCTATGGGAAGGCGGTCCACAAGGTTTAGGGGCGTGTCTATTGGAAGGCCACCCACAAGGTTTAGGGGTGTGTCTATGGGAAGGCGGTCCACAAGGTTTAGGGGTGTGTCTATGGGAAGGCAGTCCACAAGGTTTAGGGGGGTGTCTATGGAAAGGCCGTCCACAAGGTTTAGGAGGGTGTCTATGGGAAGGCCATCCACAAGGTTTAGGGGTGTGTCTATGGGAAGGCGGTCCACAAGGTTTAGGGGTGTGTCTATGGGAAGGCAGTCCACAAGGTTTAGGGGGGTGTCTATGGAAAGGCCGTCCACAAGGTTTAGGGGTGTCTATGGGAAGGCCGTCCACAAGGTTTAGGAGGGTGTCTATGGGAAGGCCGTCCACAAGGTTTAGGGGTGTGTCTATGGGAAGGCGGTCCACAAGGTTTAGGAGGGTGTCTATGGGAAGGCCATCCACAAGGTTTAGGAGGGTGTCTATGGGAAGGCCGTCCACAAGGTTTAGGGGTGTGTCTATGGGAAGGCGGTCCACAAGGTTTAGGGGTGTTTCTATGGGAAGGCAGTCCACAAGGTTTAGGGGGGTGTCTATGGAAAGGCCGTCCACAAGGTTTAGGAGTGTGTCTATGGGAAGGCCGTCCACAAGGTTTAGGGGTGTGTCTATGGGAATGTTTGACTATTCTTCCAGAAGAGCATTTGTGAGGTCAGGCACTGATGTTGGATGAGAAGGCCTGGCTTGAATGAAACTGGAACTAAGGGGCCAAGCCCAACCCCTGAAAAACAACCACACACCAGTTTTGGAGTGTAACGGAACCCCAAATGGGACAGGGGGTTAAAGCCGTTTAGGATATTCCATTCCTGAACCCAAGACAGCTATCGACACTCCACAGTCAGGCAAACGAACCCCAATAACGAGACACACAGCTCTGTTTGAGGTTCCACACAAATAGACCCTTTTATTGAGAAAATCAGGCTCTTGTATACAGTTAGTAACCAAAATGAACAATGACCCAACTCCACCCACAACATTACACAAGGTTTCCTAACGAGACCCCTCAATACACATATTTTTGGTAGACATCATGACTCCAGCTCTGACATACTTTACATGAGCTAATTAACCACAGCTGATAATTCAGACATCTGACTTTTAGGCTGTCTGCTAACTCACAATACACATTTATCATCAATAGACCTTCACACAATACAGGGTCAATTAGCACAACACAATGAAAGCTCCTTAGAAGCCATCCTAGGTTCATTTACATCACAGTAGCAGACTTAATTACCACAGCAAGCTTTATAGTACACAACGGCCAACACACAATATATACACAATATATACAATATCTATACCGCATTGAATCTGACTATACCAGACCATAGTGGGGTTCTCATTCACCCTGTGCCCCTATTAGAGACACAGGGTGATCGACACATAAGAGGCATCGGGGAGCTTCTGGGTCCCACAGCCCTCACCATTACAGGGAGTGGCTAGAGGGGCTATAGCCCCAAGTCCCTAGGGCAGGGTAGGCAACCCGCGGCCCTCGGGCCGTACCATCCCCGGCCAGCAGACATTTTTGCCACTGTCCTCTCTGGGGACCCTGATGTAATGAGAGGGCTCTGGGGACCATGAGGTAAGTTAGGAGGCTCTCTGAGGGCCCTGATGTGAAGGGGGCACTCTCTGGGAACCTTGATGTAATGAGGGGGCTCTGGGGACCATGAGGTAAGTAGGGAGGCTCTCTGGGGGCCCTGATGTGAAGGGGACACTCTCTGGGAACCTTGATGTAATGAGGGGGCTCTGGGGACCATGAGGTAAGTAGGGAGGCTCTCTGGGGGCCCTGATGTGAAGGGGGCACTCTCTGGGAACTTTGATGTAACGAGGGGGCTCTGGGGACCATGAGGTAAGTTGGGAGGCTCTCTGGGGGCCCTGATGTGAAGGGGGCACTCTCTGGGAACCTTGATCTAATGAGGGGGCCCTGGTGTGGGGTTGTTTTTCAGGGGTTGGGCTTGGCCCCTCAGGGGTTGGGCTTGGCCCCTCAGGGGTTGGTCTTGTCCCCCTTAGTTCCAGTGAAGGGAAGGCATATCGCTGTGGAACGCATGTTCAGTAAGTTCAGTAAGTATTTTTTGTGGGAACGTCACTTCCGTTACACAATCTGATGGGTAGAAGTAATCTGATAGAACACCGGTTTTCACTTAGGGGTGTCCTGACTTTTGTTGTCAGCGGTTTAGACATTCATGGCTGTGTGTTGAGTAATTTGTTATATAAGCTGTACACCCCTCCCCCCCCCCCTGTACACTCACTACACATCATTGTAGATACAAAGTGTAATTTCTTCTGACTTCCCGTTTCGTTAACGAGGACAAATTAATGATCGACACAAAGAATCTTCTGAGATCTATAATTAGAATGTCACTTCTTGTCCGGGACGGTGATCGGCGCGGCTCGTTGGGAGTTTTCTCTTCCTGCGATAATTACTGTTTGTCATTAAGTCGGCTCCGCCCCCCGTTCAGATTAACATCTTTATATTCTATGTGGTAATAACACCAGGAATAACTCCGCCCACATAGAAAAACGAGGAGTGGGTGGAGTTTGATCACATCTAGACGACGACTGATAAATATTATTTTATCTAAAGTGGTCACATGAAATAAAAAAAAATATATATATAATATAATATAATCAACAAATGTTCAATTTCTTTTCTAATAGATATTTCCCATCTCTGGGTTCACTATGTCATCTTATAACCTGATCGATCGATCGAAGTGTGCTGGAATCAGTGGGGGCCATACATGATTCAATAAATGTTCAATTTATTTTCTAATGGATATCTACTAGTAGAAATAATTATAAATATATATAAATATATATACAGTATACAGAGTGTATACATATATAAGATCAATATAGAAGAAATACTATAATATAGTAAAAATAATTGAAAAGTAGATAATACAAAAAATCTAAATCAAAAGAAAAAATATATAATATAACATAATCAATAAATGTTCAATTTATTTTCTAATACATATTTCCCTGAATAATTGATATATATATATAAATACTCTGTATACTGTGTGTATATATATATTAGATCAATATAGAAGAAACAATCTAAAATAGTAGAAATAATTGAAAAGTAGATAGTAGAAACAAATCTAAATCAAAATTAAAAAATCTAATCAATAATAATCAATAAATGTTAAAAAAAAAATTATATTCTTTTATTGAAAAAACACATCAGCAAACAAAAAAGAACACAAAAGAAAAAAGCAGTGGAGGACACACCATAAGCTATCATATATCAGAACAGATAGTCCATAGACCTGAGATCAATCCAGCTCCTAGGGATCCAAAAGCGAATCCAGAAGGCCGACAATAGAATGTCCTCAACTCAAGTGGCCTGCTAGATTGACCTAATGCTGGCTTAGGTAACATTCCGGTTAACACACCGGGGTAAATGTAGAACTTAAAAGCACAGTTGCTATACGATACACAACCTTACAAAAAAATAAAAATAATAAATAAAATAACAAAAATAAAATAAAAAATAAAATTCAAGCAGGCACATATCAGAGGATATCAGTATTCCAAATTGTAAAATAAATACTGCATCCTGTGTCCAAGGCCAACAGGACCAAGCCTGAGGGTCCAAGCCACAAAGAACAAAGAAAGGGAGGATGAAAAGAAAGAAAGCCAACTAGAAAAGTAGCATGAACAAGTAGCAATGAAGAGAAAGAGAAAAAGAAATAGAAAAGAACAGCAAGAAGAAAGTAAAAAAAATAAAAGAAAATAGAAGAAAGAAAGAAAGAAGGAAGGAAGGGTGTCCACGCGGCGGGGGGAACAGAGACTCATCAAAAGAAAGTAGTGTTGGGTTAAATCGTGAAGGGTGGTTGTTAGCCACCCAGGGTTGCCATACCCGTAGAAATTTATTGTGGGTATCTGCTAACACAGCAGTAAATTTCTCATTAACCATGATATCATTAATGCAGTTTTTCGAAGCTGAGAACCGGGGTCTTCCAGGCCCTTGCACTGATCAATTTAGTTGCAGTAAAAACATGCGCCACCAACTGGCATTCAGGGCGGAGAAGCTCCGTGATCGGTTTCCATAAAAGGGCCTCAAAAGGGTCCCTCTTTAAATTGGTATCAGAGAGGTTGCAGAGCAACGCATAAACTCTAACCCACAATCTGCATACCATTAGTGTTGAGCAGAATACGCCATATTCGATTTCGCGATATATCTCGAATATATAGTCGAATATTCGAGATATATTCGCTAAATTCGAATATTCGTGATATTTTATCGAAATGAAATTATTGCGAATTTTCGCTATTGCGAATGCGAAAATAATTGCGAATTTTCGATAACTGCGGTAGGAGCACTCTGATTGGCTCAGAATATTCTTGATATTTTACAATACAAAATAATTGCGAATATTCGGCAAATGCGGAAGGAGCACTCTGATTGGCTCAGAATATTCGTGATATTTTACAATACAAAATAATTGCGAATATTCGGCAAATGCGGAAGGAGCACTCTGATTGGCTCAGAATATTCGTGATATTTTACAATACAAAATAATTGCGAATATTCGGCAAATGCGGAAGGAGCACTCTGATTGGCTCAGAATATTCGTGATATTTTACAATACAAAATAATTGCGAATATTCGGCAAATGCGGAAGGAGCACTCTGATTGGCTCAGAATATTCGTGATATTTTACAATACAAAATAATTGCGAATATTCGGCAAATGCGGAAGGAGCACTCTGATTGGCTCAGAATATTCGTGATATTTTACAATACAAAATAATTGCGAATATTCGGCAAATGCGGAAGGAGCACTCTGATTGGCTCAGAATATTCGTGATATTTTACAATAGAAAATAAAAAGTGTTTTGCATTGGTGGTGATTCTTTACTCTATCCATCTGTCACAGCCGTTTGTCAATCAAACACCTTGAAGATTGAACACGTTCATGCTGCATGCTTTGGACTTTTTTTCACTTCACATATCAAAGACATTTTTATGAAAGATTATTTTTCTATTATTGGGACTATATTTCTTTATATATTTGTTTCACTGTGTATTTCACAAGTTATTTGCGCTTGCTTATTTTATAATTTGCCCACATGTCTTGTCACTAGACATATTTTTTATTCTTGTAGAGCGACTCCATTTTCTGTCTTGTATTAATTTATGTTGTATAACATTTTTGAGTTGCTGCTGTATTCTCCCCTTTTTATGCGCAATTTTTTCCTTCTTACAAAAAAAAATAATATCAAACATACAAATATTCATAACAGAAACATACACAAAGCCCCCCCCCTTTTGCATCAGAGACAATCAGAGTTCTCCTACCACAGTTATCGAAAATTCGCAATCATTTTCGCATTCGCAATAGCGAAAATTCGCAATTTTTTTTTTTTCAATTCGGCAACATAAAAGGATCGCCTCAGCTTAGCTACTCGGCCCAGGGTCTCTAATCATACCAGCAATGCTTTTAGACGTCGATAGGATGTGATCTGTTTTAAAAATAAAATTGAAAAAATGTGAATATTCGGAATTGCGAATATTCACCGCGAAATTCGAAATATATCGCGAATACTCGAATATGCCATATTCGAGCCGAATATTCGCAATACGAATATTCGTGAGCAACACTACATACCATGGGACAGGTCCACCAGATATGTGCCATCGTACCCTCCTGAGAGCATCCAAGGAAACACAAAGGAGAGTAGGAAGGTATGAAACTCGCCAGCCTGGCCGGGGTATAGTACCACCTATAGAACACTTTATAAGCGTTCTACTGAAAGAGAACATTCGTAGAACATTTAGACAATGCCATGGTCATAGCATGCCAATCTTCCGGATCGAGTTGCTTCCCAAGTTCAGCCTCCCACTGGAGGTGATAAGGTCTCAAAGGCGGTCTCCTAGAGTTGATAATTGCTGTGTAAATCAGAGATATGAGACCCGGGGAATGGGGGCGCGATCTACATAAGCTTTCGAAGGGGGTCATGGTATAGGGGGTAGGTAGGGATCTGATAAGGCGCTGAAGGAAATGTCAGAGTTGTAAGTAGCTATAGTGTTCCCTGAGGGGAATATCATGGGAGGAACGCAAGAGTGAAAAAGAAATAATCTTGGTTGGAGAAAGCATAGAATGAACGTCTACAAAGCCATGTTCAGTCCACCATGCAAACTGTAAGGGGTTATCCCTACCTGGTGGGAATAACGGGCTATGAAGGTGGTGAAGTAGCGGAAAATGAGGAGAGATCAGACCCGCAGAATATTTAACCGCATCCCACAACCTAAGGGAATGGGCCAGACAAGGACCTATAGAAGGCGGGCGATGTGCTCGAGGAAGCCATGGAAGAGAGGCTAGAGGTGTCGGGTGGGAGTCCACCAAATCAAAAGTAGCCCACAATGGCATTTGCTGTTTCTCATGGAGACGAGACAACGGAGCGATACCCGCCGCAGTATAGTAAGCATGCAAATTAGGAACCGACAGGCCACCATTAATTCTGCGTGCAAAAAGCACCTGCCTCTTAATCCTGGGCCTCTTAGGGCCCCAGATAAACTGCATAAGTTTACATTGGTGTATTCTAAGGATGTGAGAGCGTACCTGGACAGGTAAAACCCGAAAATAATAAAGCAGTTTCGGAAGATAGGTCATACGTACTGTCGCCACTCTCCCGAACCAAGAGAGCGGAAGAGTGGACCAAGAGGCGAGCATAGCTGTCAATTTGCCAAACAAAGAAGGAAAGTTGGCTTGATATAATTCGGAGTACTTCGGGGTAAGCTTAATCCCCAAATAGGGTAATGAGGTCAACCATTGAAAAGGGAACGCCGACCGTAGGGAGTCTAAATCCGAGAGGCAAATGTTGATAGATATCCTGGTTGACTGCTAAGCCCAATTTTTTTTTCAAATAGATATCTACTAGCAGAAATAATTGTAAATATATATACAGTATACAGAGTTTATATATATATATATATATATATATATATTTTAGATCAATTATTTCTACTATATTATATTATTTCTTCTATATTGATCTAATATATATAAACTCTGTATACTGTATATATATATAATTTTTTCTGCTAGTAGATATCTATTTGAAAAAAAATTGAACATTTATTGATTATATTATATTATATATTTTTTTTTATTTAGATTTCTTCTACTATCTACTTTTCAATTATTTCTACTATATTAGATTATTTCTTTTATATTGATCTAATATACATATATATATATATATATATATATATATATATATATATATACACACACACACACACACACACACAGTATACAGAGTATTTATATATATATATATATATGTATTAATTAGATCAATTATTCAGGGAAATATTTATTAGAAAACAAATTGAACATTTATTGAATCATGTATGGCCACCATCGATTGGATCATACTTTGATCGATCAGGTTATAAGATTGCATGGTGAAACCAGAGATGCAATCAATAACTGATAATCATATCTTAAAGTATTGATCAAAATCCGCTTCCCATGCAGGTCATATTGATCAAATTGGTTGTTGATCAATTATTGAAAAGAAATGTATCATTTTGGCCGCCATTATTTTGATCACATTTCAATTGATAAGATCATAAGACTGCATGGTGAAGCCCGAGATGTAATCAATAAATTATGATAGTATCTTAAAGTATTAATCGAAATCCACTTCCTTTGTATGGCATATTAATTGAATTGGTTGTCAACTATCGATCTCCTAGATTGTAAGCTCCCAGGATCAGGGCCCTCTGAATCCTCCTGTATTGAATTGTATTGTAATTGTACTGTCTGCACTAATATTGTAAAGCGCTGCGCAGACTGTCTATATAAATCCTGTATAATAATAATAATAATAATAATATATAAATCCTAAATAATAATAATAACATTTAAATCCTGTATTATAATAATAATAATAATAATAATAATAATAATAATAATAATAATAATAATAATAATAATAATAATATAAATCATGTATAATAATAATAATAAATAATAATAATAATAATAATAATAATAATAATAATAATAATAATAATAATATATAAATCCTATATAATAATAATAATAATAATAATAATAATAATAATAATAATAATAATAATAATATATAAATCCTATATAATAATAATAATAATAATAATAATAATAATAATAATATATAAATCCTATATAATAATAATAATAATAATAATAATAATAATAATAATAATAATAATAATAATAATAATAATAATATATAAATACTGTATAATAATAATAATAATAATAATAATAATAATAATATATAAATCCTATATAATAATAATAATAATAATAATAATAATAATAATAATAATAATAATAATATATAAATCCTATATAATAATAATAATAATAATAATAATAATATATAAAGCCTGTATAATAATAATATAAATAATAATAATAATATTAATATATAAATCCTGTTTAATAATAATAATAATAATAATAATAATAATAATATATAAATCCTGTATAATAATAATAATAATAATAATAATAATAATAATAATAATAATAATAATAATAATAATAATATATAAATCCTATATAATAATATATATATATAAATCCTGTATAATAATAATAATAATAATAATAATAATAATAATAATAATAATAATATATAAATCCTAAATAATAAAAATATATATATCCTGTATATTAATAATAATAATAATAATAATAATAATAATAATAATATAAATCATGTATAATAATAATAATAATAATAATAATAATAATAATAATAATAATAAATAAATCCTGTATAAAAATAATAATAATAATAATAATAATAATAATAATAATAATAATAATAATAATAATAATCATGTATAATAATAATAATAATAATAATAATAATATATAAATCCTATATAATAATAATAATAATAATAATAATAATAATAATAATAATAATAATAATATATAAAGCCTGTATAATAATAATATAAATAATAATAATAATAATAATATAAATAATAATAATAATATTAATATATAAATCCTGTTTAATAATAATAATAATAATAATAATAATAATATATATATCCTGTATAATAATAATAATAATAATAATAATAATAATAATAATAATAATAATATATAAATCCTATATAATAATATATATATATAAATCCTGTATAATAATAATAATAATAATAATAATAATAATAATAATAATAATAATAATAATAATAATAATATATAAATCCTAAATAATAAAAATATATAAAAACTGTATAATAATAATAATAATAATAATAATAATAATAATAATAATAATAATAATAATAATAATAATAATAATAATAAATAAATCCTGTATAAAAATAATAATAATAATAATAATAATAATAATAATAATAATAATAAATAAATCCTGTATAATAATAATAATAATATATAAATCCTGTATAATAATAATAATAATAATAATAATAATAATAGATGAAATATTCATACTGGGAGAGATCAATCAGACAGGAAGTCGATCGTTTCTCGCCCATGTATGGCCGCCTTTTAGTGTCTCTTCATCTTTCTCACGGATAACGTTACAAAGTCACACATTTGATTTAATGACATTTATTTATTTTTGGTGTTTTTTTTTGTTGCGGTGAAGATGAGATCCATTTATCCGGAATTTCCTGGGAATCTGTCAGGGAGTCATGTGATGTGAGGGAGGTGTGGCGCCCACACACGGATGTGAAGAATTCCGTTAATGTCTCTGAATTCCGGAACGGTGACCTTGGCAGAGGAATAATGTGGGAGACGGACGTATAGACCGGTGTGTATTCCGGAACAATGAATCCGCCGATCACTCCGGTCAGATAAAGGGAACCTCCGCCGATCTGCCCCTGCTGACCGAACATCCTGAAAATGCGTGTTGCCTGGCTGTCACGCTGAGCTCTCTGGCTTCTGCGTCACTGACCCAAAACAAGGATGGAAATTCAGGATTTCGGCCCTTTACTCTGATGGGGCATCAAAACTTCTATGGCTGGACCCTCCTTCTGAAAATGCCAGTTTCCTGGTTGCTTTATTGATCTAGTGGTCTCCACTTTCTGAGTCACTTGGTCTGAATACTTTTTGTTCTGGTTTGTCTCCTTGTATTTTTTGGGGGGTGGAATACAGTGCCCATCAATGCAGCCTCACCAGCGCCCATCAATGCAGCCTCACCTGTGCTCATCAATGCAGCCTCACCAGCGCCCATCAATGCAGCCTCACCAGCGCCCATCAATGCAGCCTCACCAGTGCCCATCAATGCAGCCTCACCAGCGCCCATCAATGCAGCCTCCCCAGCGCCCCCCCCCTATAGATACAATGGAGAAGTGAGCGTAGGTGCAAAGGGAAACTATTAGCTAGATTCACGTACCCGTGCCTAACGTTAGGCAGGCGTAGCGTATCTCATATTCGCTACGCCGCCGTAAGTTAGAGAGTCAAGTGCTGTATTCACAAAGCACTTGCGTCCTAAGTTACGGCGGCGTAGCCTAAATCGGCCGGCGTAAGCGCGCCTAATTCAAATTGTGAAGAGGTGGGCGTGTTTTATGCTAATGAATTCGTGACCCTACGTGATTGACGTTTTGAACGAACGGCGCATGCGCCGTCCGTGGACATATCCTAGTGCGCATGCTCCAAATTACGCCGCAAAGACTTATTGGTTTCGACGTGAACGCAAATTACGCCCAGCCCCAATCACGGACGACTTACGCAAACGACGTAAAAATTAAAAAATTTGACGCGGGACCGAAGTCCATACTTAACATTGGCTGCGCCATCTTTTTGGTGGACTAACTTTAGGCCTGAAAACGCCTTACGTAAACGGCGTATGTTTACTGCAACGGGCAAGCGTACGTTCGTGAATAGGCGTATCTCGCTGATTTACGTAAATCAGCGTACACGCCCCTAGCGGCCGGCCTAAATAGACAGCTAAGATACGACGGCGCCCGCAGTCGTACCTTAGCTAGATTTAAGTGTATCTCAATTTGAGAATACACTTAAATTTACGACCGCGCAGATTCAGAGTTACGACGGCGTATCTACTGATACGCCGGCGTAACTCTCTCTGAATCTGGCTATATGTTATTTGAAGGAACACCAGCAGCAAATAAGGGAAAAATAAAAGAAAACGAATGCAGTGTCCACATCTAACAATCAATAGGCTGCAATGTATTATTATTATTGTTCTTGGCTTTAGACATACTTGAATTTTTGGTGTATTTTCTGCCCTGTGTATGGATGTGACTTCCCGTGAATTATCTTTGGCTTCGTGTCACCGGTATGAGGAGAAGGTGTTGGTGGCGGAGCGTACTAATCACTTCCTGGGTGTCTGGATGGGGTCGCCTTTGCCTTGGGGCGATGGAGCACACGCCTGTGTGTGTTGTGCCGGCTGTCAACATAATTAAAGCTTCCGTCGAGTTAATGAGATCTGGAAGACAGAGTACTAGAGATCACGTGTCCGGGGCCCACACACCGCTTAACAATTACTAAATGTCTTCTCAGTTCTGGATTAGAACAAAGGCAAGCTTCATCTCCTGGTCTCTAAAAACATTGGTACCACCCGGCTTCACCCCCTGCCCTCCAAGACATTGGTACCACCCGGCTTCATCTCCTGGTCCCTAAAACCTTTGGTACCACCCAGCTTCACCTCCTGCCCTCCAAGACATTGGTACCACCCGGCTTCACCCCCTGCCCTCCAAGGCATTGGTACCACCCGGCTTCATCTCCTGGTCTCCAAGACATTGGTACCACCCGGCTTCACCCCCTGCCCTTCAAGACATTGGTACCACCCGGCTTCACCCCCTGCCCTTCAAGACATTGGTACCACCCGACTTCATCTCCTGGTCTCTAAAAACATTGGTATCCCCCGGCTTCATCTCTTGGCCTCCAAGGCATTGGTACCACCCGGCTTCATCTCCTGGTCTCTAAAAACATTGGTATCCCCCGGCTTCATCTCTTGGCCTCCAAGGCATTGGTACCACCCGACTTCATCTCCTGGTCTCTGAGACATTGGTACCACCCGGCTTCATCTCCTGGTCTCTGAGAAATTGGTACCACCCAGCTTCATCTCTTGGCCTCCAAGACATTGGTACCACCCGACTTCATCTCCTGGTCTCCAAGACATTGGTACCACCCAGCTTCATCTCTTGGCCTCCAAGACATTGGTACCACCCGGCTTCATCTCCTGGTCTCTGAGACATTGGTACCACCCGGCTTCACCTCTTGGTCTCAGAAACATTGGTACCACCCGGCTTCATCTCCTGGCCTCCAAGATATTGGTACCACCCGGCTTCATCTCCTGGCCTCCAAGATATTGGTACCACCCGGCTTCATCTCCTGGCCTCCAAGATATTGGTACCACCTGGCTTCATCTCCTGGTCTCCAAGACATTGGTACCACCCGGCTTCATCTCCTGGTCTCCAAGACATTGGTACCACCCGGCTTCATCTCCTGGCCTCCAAGATATTAGTACCACCCGGCTTCATCTCCTGGCCTCCAAGATATTGGTACCACCCGGCTTCATCTCCTGGTCTCCAAGACATTGGTACCACCCGGCTTCATCTCCTGGCCTCCAAGACTTTGGTACCACCCGGCTTCATCTCCTGGCCTCCAAGACATTGGTACCACCCAGCTTCATCTCCTGGTCTCCAAGACATTGGTACCACCCAGCTTCATCTCCTGGTCTCCAAGACATTGGTACCACCCAGCTTCATCTCCTGGTCTCCAAGACATTGGTACCACCCGGGTTCATCTCCTGGTCGACAAGATATTGGTACCACCCGGCTTCACCTCCTGGTCTCTGAGACATTGGTACCACCCGGCTTCATCTCCTGGTCTCCAAAATATTGGTACCACCCGGCTTACCTCTTGGTCGCCAAGACATTGGTACCACCCGACTTCATCTCCTGCCCTTCAAGAAATTGGTACCACCCGGCTTCACCTCCTGGACTCTGAGACATTGGTACCACCCGGCTTCATCTCCTGGTCTCCAAGATATTGGTACCACCCAGCTTTATCTCCTGGTCTTCAAGATATTGGTACCACCCAGCTTCATCTCCTGGTCTCCAAGATATTGGTACCACCCAGCTTCATCTCCTGGTCTCCAAGATATTGGTACCACCCAGCTTCATCTCCTGGTCTCCAAGATATTGGTGCCACCCGGCTTCACCTCCTGGCCTCCAAGACATTGGTACCACCCAGCTTCATCTCCTGGTCTCTAAGACATTGGTACCACCCGGGTTCATCTCCTGGTCTCTGAGACATTGGCACCACCCCATACACCCTTGATATCTCCCAGCACCATTATTCCATCCATGTAGTACCCCCTTTTCCAGTGGAAATACAGCGCATGTAAACTTTTGGCTCTGTGCCCACCTCCAGCACTCCCCTCACCTATACCAATCAAGCAGGCAGAAGGAGTGGCGAAGGAGGGAGCATCCCTCCGGGCATTCCAAGCACGTTGGTGCAAACAGAGCTGGACAGCTGAGCTCACCATGACACCGTCCACAATGCCACTTCTGCAGGAGGGCTCTCAGTGCTGCCAACTCAGCAGCTCCCACTCCAACTCCTACCCCACAGCCTCCGAGTCCCGGGCATTCAACCTGCATGGGGTGGGGTCAGAGCATCACTGGCCCTCCTGCCCTGCCCCTCCCTGCTGGCTGTGAGATAATAGGTATCGTTCTGCACAGCATGCCTCCTCTGTGTATCCATCACTCTCAGTGCCATCATGGGGTTCCCAATTTAGGGGCATCGTGGGCTCAAGGACCAGCTGCTTTGGGGAAGGTGCAGGGGCCCGCTTGGGTGCAACAACAGAGGAAAAAAGTGACTGGGCCCAGGGCAGCTGCCCCTTTTGCCCTGCATTAAAGATACCCCTGATCAACACCATTTGGGTGCAACAACAGATGAAAAAAATGAAAACAAGAATTTGAGTGAAATACATGGCAATGGTTCTTATTATATATTAGGGATTCCATCATTGGAGGACTGGGAACCTTTAACCTTGGGGGGGGGGGGGGGGAGTACAAACAAGCGACCTGTTCATGATAGGGGCGTATTTCTGTGGGCTAGATGAAATGGCTGGCACAACGTGTGTCACATGACAAAGGGTGGGTGTTCCTAAAGCAGCGTTTATCAGCTGGGTGTAGTGGGGGGGGGACGCGTTTTGCCCTGGATCAGTGTCATGTGATGAAGTCAGTCCGGGGCAGGTGGCATGCCGGGGAGGGTGGAAGAAGTGAAGAAGTGTGCCTCGGCCTCCCAATGTACAAAATAAGGTGGCGGCAGTCCTAACCCCGCAGCATCCGCCACACACTGAAATGTTGGCTATTTTGGGGCGACGGTCCTCCCAGCTGCCATGTCCTCGGTGACAGTCATTGGGCAGGGACTTCTTTATATGAACATTATCTGGCTGCGCCGTTCCCTGAGTCATCGCTCACACACCCTGCTAGGTGGATTGCAGTAGCCAAATAAAGCACTCCCTTTTGTGCTCCAATTCAATGACTTGAATGTCATGCTGCTTTGCTTTTTGGAAAGAGAGACAGGAAGACTCTAATCCACAGACACAGGCCAGGCGGCTTATGCAACCGACTCTATTGTACCCCGTGCACACCAAACACAACCTGTTTGTCCTCAATCACTGATTACTGTTATTTATATGTCCTGCACTGGAAGAGATGAGAGGTACTGGGGGAGGGGAGGGAGGGAGGGAGGAAGGGAGGAAGGAAGGAAGGGAGGAAGGAAGGCAGGAAGGAAGGAAGGAAGGAAGGAAGGAAGGGAGGGAGGAAGGAAGGAAGGAAGGAAGGAAGAGAGGAAGGAAGGAAGGAAGCAAGGCCGGAAGGGAGGAAGGAAGCAAGGCAGGGAAAGAGAAGGAAGGAAGGAAGGAAAAGGTAAGGAAAATAAAGGGAGAAGGAAAATAAAAAAATATAGGAAATTAAATGAAAGAAGGAAACAAGTAATGAAGAAAGGAAAATAATAATTGTTATGTCTTGCACTGGAAGAGATGAGAGGTACTGGGGGAGGGGAGGGGGGAGGGAGGAAGGAAGGAAGGAAGGAAGGAAGGAAGGAAGGAAGGAAGGAAGGGAAACAGAAGGAAGGAAGGAAAAGGTAAAGAAAGGAAAGGAAAAAATAAATAAGGAAGGGGTAAGGAAAATAAAGGGAGAAGGAAAGTAAAAGAAAATATAGGAAATGAAATGAAAGAAAGAAACAACTAATGAAGAAAGGAAAATAATAATTTTTATGTCTTGCACTGGAAGAGATGAGAGGTACTGGGGGAGGGGGGAGGAAGGAAGGAAGGAAGGAAGGAAGGAAGGAAGGAAGGAAGGAAGGAAGGAAGGAAGGAAGGAAGGAAGGAAGGAAGGAAGGAAGGAAGGATGGGAAACAGAAGGAAGGAAGGAAGGAAAATGTAAGGAAAGGATAGGAAAGGAAAGAGAAGGAAGGAAGGAAGGAAGGAAGGAAGGGAGGGAGGAAGGAAGGAAGGAAGCAAGGCAGGAAGGAAGGAAGGAAAAGGTAAGAAAAGGAAAGGAAAGAGAAGGAAGGAATGAAAGGGTAAGGAAAATAAAGGGAGAAGGAAAGTAAAAGAAAATATAGGAAATGAAATGAAAGAAAGAAACAACTAATGAAGAAAGGAAAATAATAATTTTTATGTCTTGCACTGGAATAATTACTGAGATAATAATTACTGGTCTGTGTCAAATGGAGAAAAGAAGGAAGGAAGGAAGGGAGAAAGGAAGGAAGGGAGGTAGGTAGGAAGGAAGGTAGGTAAAAAGGAAGGAATGGAGGAAGGAAGGGAGGAAATAAGGAAGGAAGCATGGCAGGAAAGAAGGAAGGGAGGAAGGAAGGAAGGAAGGAAGGAAGGAAGGAAGGAAGGAAGGAAGGGAGGGAGAGAGGAAGGAAGGGAGGAAGAAAGCAAGGGAGGAAGGAAGGAAGCAAGGCAGGAAAGAAGGAAGGAAGTAATGAAGGAAGGAAGGAAGGAAGAGAAAGAGAGAAGGAAGGAAGGAAAAGGTAAGGAAAGGAAATGGAGAAAGAAAATATAGGAAATGAAAGAAAAGAAGGAAACAAGTAATGAAGAAAGTAAAATAATTATTTTTATGTCTTGCACTGGAATAATTACTGAGATAATAATTACTGGTCTGTGTCAAATGGAGGAAAGAAGGAAGGAAGGAAGGAAGGTAGGAAGGAAGCGAGGATGGGAGGAAGGAAGGGAAAGAGAGAAGAAAGAAAGGAAACGGAAAGGGAGAAGGAAGAGAAAATAA